>NW_016813570.1:266426-283116 GCF_001698545.2 Rhinopithecus bieti | reverse complement strand
TAGAGCGAGACCCCATAAAAAAAAAAAAAAAAAAAAAAAAGAAAGAAGAAAGAAAAGAAAAGAAAAGAGAAAGAAAGAAAAGAGAGAGAGAGAGAAAGAAAGACAGAAAGAAAGGAAGAAAGAAAGGAAGAAAGAGAAAGAAAGAAAGAGAAAGAAAAAGAAAAAGAAAGAAAGAGAAAGAAAGAAAGGAAGAAAGAAAGAAAGAAAGAGAAAGAAAGAAAGAAAGAAAGAAAGAAAGAAAGAAAGAAAGAAAGAAAGAAAGAAAGAAAGGGGACTGATCTGTTGTTGGCTAGCCAGCTGTTCTGTTTTTTCCCATAGACCCTCAGCAAGTGGCAGACAGGGCCTCTGAGAACATTCTTACAGACACGCCGTACCTCCCGCTAGGGTTCCAGAGGCCTTGGCGATTTCTCCTTCAAAGATGCACTGGGTGTCTAACAGCATCGTGATGTCTTTCACGCCTCGGTAGGAATGTATCCGAGATTTATTGTAGTTCCAAATTCTGATCAGGGCAACGTAGCAAGGGTGCGTGAAGTCAATGGTGATGGAGTGGGATTTGCCTGATGTGAAGGGGGCCAGCCAGACGTGCATGTCGTCCTGGGTCCTGTTCACCCCGTCGATGAGGTTGGTGACCACGCGGGGGTCTTTCCCATAGGCTGGTAAAATATTGATATCGGGAGGGTCTGCTTTTATGTTTGAAATCTGCACCGGTTCACCCTTGGAACTGAATATTTCTATTCCGTTGAGGCCGACATAGTGTCTGTCCCCCCAGGTAGACTTGATGTCAATGACCAAGTGCTGTCCATAAGGCAAGACGGGGATTTTAAAGTCGCCCCCAGCGTCTGTCTCTCCAGAGTAGGCATCCTGCCCTCTCGATGGCCCTGGTTGCTCCCCCTTCTTGGAGGGGGGCAAGTCGCTGTGCCGGCTGCTCTTTTGCTGCAGGAGCTCATCCAGGATATCCCCCGGGAGCTCCGTGTTGGAGATGCGTCCCCGGTGGGAGCGGTCGAAGGCACTGAGGGAGCTCCATGACTCATGAAGTGTGTGCTCCTGCTCACTGCGCCACCTTGACCGTGATGGCGTCCTGGAAGACCAGGTGTCTTCTGGAAGAAAGGACAAAAGAGGGGGGAAGCCCCGTGAGTGGCACGCGTGGAAGTGGGGACCATTAGACACTGTCTCATGTGGTGGCTGTCAGCGAGGCAGGGTCACCTCCAGGAGAGCCCTCTAGAAACCAGCGGGGTTGCTCCTGGCTGTCTCCTTAGCCAAGAGGCCTCCTGGCACTGGATGGCCGGGGCCAGGCATGTTACCATCCTGCACTGCATGGGGGCCCTGGCACAGAGCTTGGTCTCCTGTCCCACACAGCTTCTGACTGTCCTGTGGGTCATTCAGGTCAGTAAAAAAAATTGTCTATGTTCACCCAAATCCAGAATCTTGTTGTTTTGCAAAAACATGAAGTATTTTTCATAGACTGAATTTTCTAAGAATGCAATCATCGTGCGAACCAAGGGAAGACTACTTGGCTGTGTTAGAAACTTTGCCAGGAGTCGCTCCCCACTGCAGAAATTCACATGACCAGGGGCAATGCTGCTGCCTGGGGCGTCTGAGTCAGCAACAAGAGGGTGTGTGCTGGAGGCTGTCACAGTCATGTGACTCTAACGGTTTTCCAAGACAATTGAATGGCAGGTGGAAGGCTTGTAAAAGAATGTTAAATTGAAAAAGCCAGATATGCAGTTTTAAATGCAGCATATCCTGGTACGGGTGACATGTACCCATGTTAACAGTGTTGTTTCTGGTTTCTGGGTGGGGAGCAGGAAGGACTTTTATTTTCTTCTTTGTAGCTTGATTTTTTTAAAGTCCCCTACATGCATTACTTTTATTTTCTTTCTTTTTAATTTTTTTTAGAGCCAGGGTCTTGCTCTGCTGCCCAGGCTAGAGTGCAATGGTGTGATATCAAAGCTCACTGCAACCTTGACCTCCTGGCTTCAAGTGATCCTCCCGCTTCGGCCCCCCGAGTACATGGGATTATACGCATGACCACTGGGCCCGGCCTATAATACCTTTATAATCAAGAAAAAACATGCTATTTATTTATTTATTGAGACAGGGTCTCCATCTGTCACCCAGGCTGGAGTGCAGTGGCGTGATCATGGCTCACTATGGCCTTAACCTCCCAGGCTCAGGTGATCCTCCCACCTCAGCCTCCTGAGTTGCTGGGACCATAGGTGTACACCAACATGCTTGGCTAATTTATATATATATATATTTTTGGTAGAGACGGGGTTTTGCCATGTTGCCCAGGCTGGTCTTGAACTGTGGGCTCAAGCGATTCGCCTGCCCCAGCTGGGCGAATCCCAGTGCTGGGATTACAGGTGTGAGCCACCGCGCCCAGCCAAAAATGCTATTTTAAAAAGCCAATCAGCCAGGTATATTATAAAGTAAGGAATTTATTTGCACACATGGCTAAAGCCTGTGTCCCAACCACATGGAGAACACAGGCCCAGACTGATCTGAAGGCCCGACGCTCCTTATGGAACATGAGAGCCGCGGCGTGCACACCACGCAGTGGCCTGTTCTCACAGCCACGCCATGGCTCACCGCCATCTAAGGGTGTCATCCTGCAAAAACAGCGACTGCTGACACTGACATTGTTTTTCCTGCTTTCATATCGCACTGTGCCTTGCATGCCATTTCCTGCCTGTCTCCTAGGGGGCTTGGCTCTATCAATTATCTCCTCTCTCCAGAATCTTCAATCACTCCTTCCCCACTGGCACCTTCCCCTGTTTGCCTGCAGACATGCATAAATCTCTCCTACCTGGAAGAGAAGAAAGGACGAAACAGGAAGACGACTTGCTCCTGTGGCTCCCTCTGACCACGACCCTGTTTTCTCCCTGTTTCGCTCAGGCGCTCTGCCACCCGTCCCACCCCCCCACCCCTCAAGCCCCTGCCGCCTGGTGCCTCTTTCCAGTGGGATTGTTTTGCTCACTCAAACTCTACTTCCCCTTCCACTCGGATTTGGGGGATCCTTTGGAGACCCCCCCCCACCTTCAGGCCATCTAATTAGATCAATGCCGATAGCATCCTTCCAAGCCGGCCTCAAAGAGGGGTACTCTTTAAACTGGTGGTGCTCAAGCTGGAAGCATGTAGATGTGGAATTGCCAAAGGCTATCTTGCTACCCGCTGGGAAGAACCTGCCTGAGAATGAAGCCAACACTGAGAACACAAGTCAAGAGATGGAGGATCCTGATGACAACCTCTGAACTCCTGGATCCAGCTGTGCCTGAAGTCAAACTCCTGGTGGCTTTCTGGCCTTTGCATGCGTACGACTCCTACAATTCCCTAACCCGCCACTGAAATGTCTTCCTCAAGTGAACAATGACCTCCCAGTCTTTGTCAGTTTTCAGTCTATGTGTGACATCCCTGGCAAACCTCTTCCATTTGATATCTCCCACTCCACTGATATAAGAGCCACTATACTTCCCTGGTTCTCTGCCTCTCCCACTGACAACTCTCTCCATCAACCCAGTCCCACCCTCCCACACCCTCAGTCTGGGGGTGTCCCAAGGCCCAGGCCGCTCCTCTCCTGACACCACCATCTTCCTTGCCCTCATTTAGCTCCTAGTTCCCAGGCAGGCCCTGCTTAACTTTACAGGTCAAGTTCTGCCTTCTCTTCCCTGGGCACCATCCTTCAATCCCAACGACCTCTTGGAAGGTTCAGACATGTCCACTCTGTCACTTCAGTCTCCATGTGCCTAAAATGTAGTTTGTCATCAACCCCTCTAGCTGGTATTGTCTCTCCTGCACTGAGAATCAAGACAACCTGACTCTCACCACACCCACAGCCCTGAGTATGGCCGACGCTGACTCCTGCCCCCTCCTCTCTGCCCTCCCCACCATGACCTTTCGGCTCCAGCCCCGCTGGCCCTCCTGCTCCCTGGCCAGGCTGCCTCTTCTGGCCTCAGCGCCTTTGCCCTTGCTGCGCCCCTGCCAGGAGTGCTCTTCTTCCAGAGGTCCACCTAGCTGGCTTCACTTGTCACCCGCCTCCTTGGAGAGGCCTTCTCTGCCACCTTATCCTCGCTCCTGGATGTGTCCCAGTGTGCAGCACAGCTCCTGGTGTGTGGAAATGCCAGTGAAGGGCTAGACGCTGGTAGCCCTCGGGATCAGGCCTAGAGGCTGAGGGACTCCCTGCTCCACCTGTCAGTTCCTCTGCCCCGTCCTCCGCCCTCCCCTCCTTCTCATCTGCCATTTAAAAAGATACCAGAGGTTTCTTCCATCCTATCCCCTCAGGCATGAGGCTTAACATGTGGCAGAAGGAACTACCCAGATGGATTCTCATGACTTCAATTTATGTGATTTGATTTCCATCAACTAAAATGAATGGCCTGGGTTGGTTTGCAAGTGCACTGAGGAGACAGCACCGAACGCCACATATCAGGGACACTGCCTGAGTGCGTGAGACAGGCAGAGACTTTGCTTTCATTCTGCATCTGCTTTCTAACCTATTCTCCCTGAGTTGTACACTCTGGGTTTAAAAGCAGAGGAGTAGATGGCTGGGCACGGTGGCTCACTCCTATAATCCCAGCACTTTCGGAGGCTGAGGTGGGTGGATCACCTGAGGTCAGGAGTTCAAGATCAGCCTGGTCAACAGAGGGAAACCCCATCTCTACTACAAATACAAAAATTAGCTGGGTGGGGTGACATGCACCTATAATCCCAGCTACTCAGGAAGCTGAGGCAGGAGAATCACCTGAACCCAGGAGGTGGAGGTTGCAGTGAACTGAAATTGTGCCAATGCACTCCAGTCTGGGTGACATAGCAAGACTCTGTCTCGAAAAAAAAAAAAAAAAAAAAGCAGAGGAGTTGAGCCTTGCTCTTAGACCTCTTCGACATGAGAGCTGACTGGGGGCCCACGGACCTCTATGTCTGCAGACTCCATGGGAATTGGGGAGCTGTTGGGATCAGTGTTCTGTCCTGTCATCACCAACATTTCTACAATCTGCACAGACATCAGAAAGCCACTCCTTCAACCTGCAGTCAACACAATCTGGGAGGGGTGCCCAATGACAAGACGGTGCTATCAAAATTTCCTACATACTCCTAGATTGAGATGAATAGGACTATGGAGCTCTGAACTGAAGTTTGTCAAAATCAACTGCACTGCCATGAGGTATGTGGTAATTCCTGCTAAAACAGGAAATGATGAAGTACTTAGAGGGGTATCACAGAGACATGTTTATTCCAGTGAATCACCCTTCGGCCATCACTGATTGGACAAGGAGTGGACACCTGATCCAAGTAGACCAATCACCTTCTACCCTGAGACTTTGGAATTGGTTGCAGGAACAAGAGCCGGGACATAGTCACTCTAGGACTGTGAGGCCATTTCCTTATATTTCTCCTCATACAGCTGTGAGGCCATGTGAGTAGCAGAGAAAGCTGATATCATGAGGAAAGTGAGGGGAAGTGGACCCGCAGAGAAGAAGAGGTAGGGCCCAGAAGAGACAGAAAGAAGCGTCCTTGGTTCCTGCCAACTTTCTGGTTCTTACTTCCAGTCCCCTGTGATGAGTCGCTACACTCTCTACCTTTGGGGTCAAGGTGATCATTAAGGATTCTCTGAATAACACCCTCTTTACTGCTCAAACTGGGCTGATGAGATCTCCTTCACCTGTAAACAACTGACCCCTGATGAAAATAATTCCAAAATGCAGAAGGCATTCAATGAGATGCTCTGCTGGGCATAAGATATCTCAGGCTTGCGCTTTCTCTCTTGCTCTCTTTTTTTAAAGAGACCGGATCCTGCTCTGTCTTGATTTTCATAAGTTCCCTACATTATATTGCTTTAATTTTAATTAATTTATTTAATTTTATGATTTCATTTTTTGAGACAGAGTCTCATTCTGTCGCCCAGGCTGAAGTGCAGTAGTGTGATCTCGGCTTACTCCAACCTCCACCTCCCGAGTTCAAGCGATTCTCTGCCTCAGCCTCCTGAATAGCTGGGATTACAGGTGTGCGCCAAAACACCTGGCTAATTTTTCTATTTTTAGTAGAGACAGTGTTTTGCCATGTTAATCAGGCTGGTCTCGAATTCTTGACCTCAGATGATCTTCCCGCCTCGGCCTCCCAAAGTGCTGGGATTACAGGCAAGAGCCACTGTGCCCAGCCCAATTTTCGTTTTTTTCAGAGACAGGGTCTCGCTCTGTCACCCAGGCTGGAGTGCTGTGGTGTGATCATGGCTGACTGGAGCCTTGACCTCCAGACTTGAACTGCAGACTTTGTTTCACTTTAATTTCTTTTCAGGCATTTCAGTGCCTGGGTTCAAGGGATCCTCCTGCCTCAGCCTCCCGAATAGCTGGGACTACAGACACACACAACCACACCCAGCTTTTTTTTTTTTTAACTTTTGTAGAGATGGGGTTTTATTATATTGCCGAGGCTGGTCTTGAACTCCTGGCCTCAAGAAATCTTCCCACCTTGGCCTCCCAAAGTGCTGCGTTTACAGATGTGAGGGTGCACCCAGTACCCAGGCTCTTATACTGGCAACAAAATTCCAATCCCAGAACAGAACTTGGGCAGTCATTCATTCCACCAGCATTCTTGGTGGGCTGGCCTGTACCTTTCTGGAAGGGCATGGCTATGGGATTTGGCGCTAGGTAATGGATAATTTAAAATTTCTAAGCAACTTTCCTTTTTAGCACGACTGGCTTAACAAGCATGAAATCTCAGGGGCTTGGTTCTTAATGTGCCGTTGAGCCAAGCACTGAAATGCTTGGAAAGAAATTAAAGTGAAACAAAATCTCCTGAACTTGGGCAAGTTAGAGTAACACCGTTACCTCGGAACTCCCGGAGGCTTTGCATGACTGTTTGCTGGGAAAGCTTGGAATGCCTGGCCTTCCCGGGGCAGTCGGGTGATGATGGCTGTGACCATAGGCTGTGACTACTATAGGGTAGTGTTTGGAAACATGTATGGTAGAGCTGATCTGTATGGGTTCGAGTCCTGCTTTAACGCTTACTGTCTATGTGACCTGAAAAATGTTCCTTACATCTCACGTTCTCTTTATCTGTAAAATGAGTCTGTCAGGAGGTTATTTAGGTAACACGCCTGGACCAGAGCCTGGCTTACCGCAAGCATGCTGTGCACCCGGTCACTGCAGTCCTTTCTTTTTTTTTTTTTTGAGACGGAGTCTCGCTCTGTCCCCTTGGCTGGAGGGCAGTGGTGCGATCTCGGCTCACTGCAAGCTCCGTCTCCCGGGTTCATGCCATTCTCCTGCCTCAGCCTCCCGAGTAGCTGGGACTACAGGCGCCCGCAACCGCGCCTGGCTAATTTTTTGTATTTTTAGTAGAGATGGGGTTTCACCGTGGTCTCGATCTCCTGACCTTGTCATCTGCCCGCCTCGGCCTCCCAAAGTGTTGGGATTACAGGCGTGAGCCACCGCGCCCAGCCACTGCAGTTCTTTCTTACAATGGCCCTCCCACACTGTGGAGGACCTGCCATGAGCCAGGCGCCTGCCCTCAGAGAGCTCCTCAACTCTTTCATTCCACCTTACCCTCCTCCTGAAGCTGACTGAGCCGCAGTGTTAAGTCTCAGAAGGGGTGAGCAGCAAAAATCTGTAAGGTTGGGGAATCAGAGGAGGCAGCTCTGCCCAGGATGACACTTGGAGTCTGAGGAACTTGTTCCTGTACCCTAACTGACATGTCAGGGGTATATCTGCTAGACACTCCCTAATAGAGAAGATGCTGATTTGAATCATTAAAAAATGCATGCATTAAGACATCGAATTAACCCAAATGCCCATCAGTGATAGACTGGATAAAGAAAATGTGGCACATACACACCATGGAATACTATACAGCCATAAAAAGGAATGAGACCATGTCCTTTGCACGGATATGGATGTAGCCAGAAGCCGTTATCCTCAGTAAACTAATGCAGGAACAGAAAACCAAACACCACATGTTCTTACTTGTAAGTGGGAGCTGAACTATGAGAACACATGGACACGGGGAAGGGAATGTCACACACTGCGGCCTGTTGGGGGGTACAGTGGGGGGAGGGAGAGCATTAGGAAAAATAGCTAATGCATGCTGGCCTGAATACCTAGGTGATGGGTTGACAGGTGCAGCAAACCACCACGGCACACATTTACCTATGCAACAAACCTGCACATCCTGCACATGTACCCCAGAACTTAAAATAAAAATTTAAAAAAAGAAAATAAGAAAATAAAACTGGAAAACAAAATGTATGCCTTGGCGTTGCGTAGATATTTCACCCAGAGGCAGCATCACAGAGAGGGTGATGATGATGACAGAACAGCTAATCTCTCTTGGGAGCTCCTGTGTGCCAGGCACTGTGTTAAATGCTCCACAAGTATGATCTCATTTGATCCTCCCAGCACCCCATGTATTATTAGTGTCATTTTACAGATGAGGAAACTGAGACTCAGCAGGGTTCAGAACCTGCCCGAGGTGTGGGTTGGAGGTGAGGGAGCCAGCATACATGCTCAGGCAGCCTGGCCCCAGGGTTTTGCTTCCACGTGGTATGGGGTGGGGTTAAATTCAGAGGCTCTAGGGGTGAGCCCTGGCATGGCAGTCCTGAGTGCTCTGTGGATGGAAAAGGACCTTATCCAAGCTAGTGTTGAAATAATGGCTACTACTCGCTGAGCACTCATCATGTGACAGGTTCGGTGTTGCTATTTGGAAGCCATCATCTCATTCCTTCCTTGCCACACTGGGTGGGGAAGTCATTACCATTTTACAGATGAAAACACTGAGGCCCAGGCTAGAGGTCTCAGGCCTGTAAGCGGCCAAGTTTGGATTCAAAGGTTTGACTCCTAGCTGCTATCCGTACTCCTTCCCAGGAGCCAAATCTGAGTGCAAATATTGAGACTCCCTGCCTTGGTAGGCTCTCCTTTCATAATCGGGAATGCCCTTGAAGATCATCTAATCATCTACTGCAAAGTTCACAAAGCTCTCAGGGCGAGTCCTGCCAACAGATTTTTTTTTTTTTTTTTTGACACATGCAGTGGTTTAAAATAATCTCAATCAGTTGCCAAAGTTAAAAAATAAGAAACATTTCTGGTTTCTCTTGAAAAAGGTAAAAGGGAGGTCTGGTACAGTGGCCTTGCATTCATTATTTTTTTGGGGTGGATGGAGTTTTGTTCTGTTGCCCAGGCTGGAGTGCAGTGGCACAATCTCAGCTCACTGTAGCCTCCACCTCCTGGGTTCAAGTGATCCTCTTGCCTCAGCCTCCCAAGTAGCTAAGTAGCTGGGATTACAGACACACATCACCATACCTGGCTAATTTTTGTATTTTTAGTAGAGTCAGGGTTTTACCATGTTGGCTAGGCTGGTCTCGAACTCCTGGCCTCAAGTTATCTGCCCGTCTCGGCCTCCCAAAGTGCTGGGATTACAGGTGTGAGCCATTGCGCCCGGCCTGGCCTTGCATTCCTAAAGGCTGACTAGAAACCTGAGTGGAGCGGCAGCCGCCCTGTGGGTGGGCTTATGGTCTCTAAATTGCTGAACTCCTCACTATTCCCTGTGCCACTTCCAACACCCAGGCAAGTGTCAATTGCTATGCATCATCACACTTGTGTTACTATTTTTTCTTTTTTTTCTTGAGACAGAGTCTCGCTGTGTCACCTAGGCTGGAGTGCAGTGGCACAATCATGGCTCACTGTAGCCTTGACTTCCTGGGCCAAAGCGCTCTTCCCGCCTCAGCCTCCTAAAGTGCTGGGATTTCAGGCCTGGCCACTGTAGCCACCTATTTTTCTAACAGCTGGAGAAAGTGAAGTGATTAGAGACCAATGTCTCTATGAAAGGTAGGAGAACAAAGTCTTTTGCAAAATGGCTTGGAAAAGTCATGTGTTGCAAGAAAAACGGGCAAAGGGACATACTTTGGTGGCAATGACAAACACATCTATGAACTTACCATGCAAAATGTGTCTTGCCCATTTCACTCATTTATGTACCTCTTTGGCCCCTGAAACAGTGATTTTGTGACCCTTAGTTGAGAACAACCACCTTGTTTTGCGGATAAGGAAACTGATGTCCGGGGAGTAACTGGCTTCATGCCAATTAGAGGCGCTGGGATGATGGTGCCCAAGTTAGGCTGCTTTTTGGAACTTACCTCTGCTGGCTGACTGGTCGTCCCCATGACTACTGCTGCCAGCATCCTTCCTTGAGCCCCTCCTCCCACTAGCAGGGCGCTCTCTGTTGGGGGGCTGGTCAAAGATGTCTGAGTCATCACTGTGGACTTTGGGGGTTGCCCTCTGGGTTCTCTCCTTGGTGTTGTCACTCCAGCTGGTCCCCCGTCCTGGCTCACGTCGGGGGCCTTTATCCCCAGCTTCAGTCTCTCTGGGACCCTCACTGATGACATCGTCTGACGGGAGCCTGCCCTTCCAGGCCAGTGGCTTCTCGGGACTAAGCCAGAGGGGTTTTGACTTCCTGCCTTCCTGCTTCCTGTCCTTCCCGGTGGGAGAAGGTTGTAACCAGGACGGGGTTTTCCCAGGTGGCTCACAGATTTTTCTGCCCATGAGGTTTTCCAGTTGTTGGATGAGAGAGGGCTCCTCGTGGACAGGAGGGCACCTGACAGGTGGGGAGGTGGCAGGAGCACTGGGCATGTCACCTATCAAAGCGGGGGCTGCCGACAGTCTCAAATATTCCTCTACCTGGGACAAACTGTCTTTCCCGCAATTAGTTGAATTCTTCCTTTCGCCAGACACATCTCCTTGTGAAGATAGCTTTGCATCCACTAATGTTTCAGCTGGCTGTGGGCAACCGAGACCAAGCTCCTTGTCCCCGCTGGCGCCAGCCATCTCGTGGGCGCCTCTGCTTTCTTCCGAGTGAATGTTCACGGTGTTCTCCAGTCGCTCACTCTTCTCGTTCTTCTGGTCAACCAGGATGCTGTGGTCAGCCGGGGCCTCCCTGTCTCCTTTGTCTAACTTGCCATTGAAGATGAGGTTTCTGTTGACGTAAAGCTTCACGTTCTTGGCACCAATGTCAAGATCCTGAAACCACAAGATTTAACAAAGTGAAGATGCATAGCATCAGACTGATGTATGAAATTTTGGAAGTCGAAGATACCAAAAAAAGAAAAGAAAATGTGAAATGCTAGAAATGCGAGCTTTTGAAAACGACAGTGCTGGGGGTGTGAAACTAGGCTTGGTCTCATTTCCGTGTGAACCGTTACATACTCTATAAATCAAAGGACTTTCACAGAGACGGCCTCAATCGCTGCCTTCGTCATCATTACCTCCTGTTGGGACATTTGTAATAGCCTACTAATTGGTCCCCCTGCTTCCCGTCTCTTGCTACTTTAACTTGGACTTCACATTGCCACCCGAGTTAATTTTCTACCAGAGCAAATCTGTCCAGTCATTCCCCTGTGTGAAATCCTTCATGTTTTTTTCACAGCCTATAGCAGTGTTCTTTAAAGTCCAGTTCCTGAGACCATCTGCGTCAAAAAGCCTGAAGTGCTTATAAAACACAGCCTTCCTGGCCTCGGCAGGCATCATAATTGGGAGACCGTAAAAGCAGAGGCTGAGACAAGGACTTGGGTGCAAGTCGAGTATTTGGCAGGTGAGTCCAAGAGGAAATGGGGAAAGTAAGATAGGGTAGGAAAAAGGAAATACCCAATTTTTTTTGAGCTGGTCACTGCTGTGGCCAACTGGTGCTCCTTCCCATGGGGGCCCTCTGTGGAACTCCAAGAACTCACTTTCCCCAACCCTAGTCTTCACCTATCTTAAAATGGCTCCATCCTTGAAGCAGTTGCCAAAAACCTCGTGGCCCCCTTGATCCCTCTCTTTCTCACTTGCCCATCCGGTCTGCCAGCTGTCCCTCGCCTCTCTCTCCAGAACACTTCCTGGGTCTGACCTCTCTGCCCGGAATGTGCTGCTGCCTTCCTTGCCCAGGCCACCAGGGTCTCTGACAGAGACACCACTGCCACCTCCTAATTGGTCTCTCCGCTTCCACTCTGCGGTGTCTCCTCCAAATCCTGCACTCACACTTCATTTTCTATGCAGCAGGGAGTCTTTTTGTTTTTTTTTTTTTTTTTTTTAACTGAAATCAGATCATGGGAGTCTTCTGCTTAAATGCATGTTGCAAATGTCTCTCCAAGACTGGGACATTTATCCACTGCTAGTTCAAGGCTGCCCTCGGGGCACTGATGCACCCACACATGCACGAGCTGAGTGTGCTCCCACGGCAGAGCACCCCACGAGCACCTGAGGCAGGGCGCTGTCCCCATGCGGTGACTGTCCCATGTCCACAGCAGCTGCAGTCGGAAGGGAGCCAGGAGGATGCCGTGTGACGATCACTGCCTCAAGGGCAGCCTGTAGGTAACTTCTGGATTCAAAACAAGTTCTCCAGGTGATTTCTTCACATGACGGGGTGCAGAACCATGCTGATGATGGGATAAATTCCAAAGCCCTCCACGTAACATGCAGTAACCTTCACAAAGGGTCCCCACCTCGCTCTCCTCTCTCTCTGCCAGCCTAAATGCCCCCATGTCACACAGGTTCAGCTCTATTCCTTCTATGCTTAAGATAAAATCACACATCCTGCTATTGTTCCACTTGTCTCATCCTCTTTACAGCAAAACTCTTTTCCCAGCTTTATCAAGGAATAGAATACACATCCCATACAATAAATTGTGCATATTTAACGGATACAGCTTGATAAGTTTTAACATGTGTCTACGCCAATGAAACCATCACACTCAAGAGAACAAACGTACCTATCACCCCTAAGGTTTCCTCGTGCCCCTTGGTAACCCCTGTCTCCCCTTTCTCCTTCCCCAGCCCCAGGCAACCACCCAGCTGTGGTCTCTCCCTATACACTGATCGTCCTTTCTGGAATGTTTACAGAAAGGAATCATGTTGCATGTAGTCTTTTTTGCCCGGCTCTTTCAGTCATCGTAACTGCTCTGAGATTCGCCTGTGTTATGGCAACTGATAGTTTCTTTCCTTTCTACTGCTAAGGAATATTCCATTGCAGGGGTCCCCCATGATCTGTCCGTCACCCTATAAGTGAATCTCTGAGTGCCACTGTCCCTGTGGCTCCTCCTCCCACTACTGCTTGTTCCTCCTCCCGTTGGGCTTCTACCTCCACCTGCACGTGGAACCTACCTGACCCGGGCACCAATAACTAGGGTGACGGTCCATCCTTGTCTGTCCGGGACAATTCTGATTTATACCTGTTGTCCTGGTGCCATTACTAATGACTCTCAGAAGTGTCTGGTTCCTAAATTACAGGGTCCAGCCGACTGCCATAGGCAATGGGAATTTCTCAGTTCTAGGGGGTGGGGAGTGGGTGGGTGTGGTGGCTCGGCAGTACTCAGCAGCTTCTTCTCCTTTGCGATGACTTTCCTCCCTGGGGCTTGTATGGCTCTGCACCCACCCGGTTTTCTTCCTGCCTCGCTGGCTGAGTCTGCCCGACTCCTGGGCTACTTCCTCTTCTTCGGCTGCACCTTGAAGGACTGGGCTGTCCGGGGCTCAGTCCAAAGCCTCCTGAGTGCTCTTCCCTCGCTCTCCAGGTGGTCTCATTCAGGTCCCAGGCTCCCAGTTATTTTCATCTCCAACCCTGACCTTTCCACCAAGACCCAAGTGACTGCTTGGCCTCTCTTCCTGGATATCTAACAGGTATTCCAGTATTAAAATGCCCAAACAGAATGGTCTCTTTTTTTTTTAAGAGACAGGGTCTTGTTCTGTTGCCCAGGCTGGTGTTCAGTGGCTTGATCAGGGTTCACTGCAACCTGAATTTCTGGGCTCAAGTGACCCTCCCGTGTCAGCCTCCTGGATAGCTGGGACTACAGGTGCACGTCACTATGGCCAGCTAATTAAAAGAAATTATTTTTTTGTAGAGACGGGGTCTCACTTTGTTGCCCAGGCTGGTCTTGAGCTCCTGGGCTCAAGGGATCCTCCTGCCTTGGCCTCCCAAAGCGCTGGGATTACAGGTGTGAATCACTGTGCCTGGTGTGCCTGAACAGAATTCTGAAATCACCTTCTCCAAACCTAGTCTTCAACTATCTTAAAAACGAGTCCATCATTCGAGCAGTTGCTAAAAAGCTCACCGTCCCCTCATCCCCTCGTCCCCTCTTACTTTCTCACTCACATCCAGTGTGTCGGCACGTCCCTCGGCTCTTTCTCCAGAACACACCCTGGAGCTGACCCCCTCGCCCGAGTGTGCTGCTGCCTGGGCCACCAGGGTCTCCCCGAGAGACACCACCGTCGCCTCCAATTGGTCTCTCTGCCTCCACTCGGGGCTGTCTCCCCCAAACGCTGCGCTCACTTCATTTTCCACACAGCAGTGAGTCTTTCTTTAACAACTGAAATCAGATCCTGGGAGCCTCCTGCTTAAAACTGCCCAGTGACTTCCTATGGCACTGACAATAAATCCTATCCCCCTTCAGGGGTGCCCACTGACCTCTCTGACTCCGGCTCCCGGCACCTGCCTTGGTTCCTTGGCGTGGCTCAGCCTGTTCCTGCCTTAGAGCCTGCGCACTTGCCTGGCATGCTCTGCCCCAGACTCCCACAGCCTTCCTCCTTCTTCTGTTCAGGGCCTTCTGTGGCCATCCCTCCAGAGCAGCCCCATCTCATCAGTCCCCTCTCTATCTTATTGCCCTGTTTGATTTCCTTTTAGTCTCTGAATGGTCTTGCTTATCAGCTTTTAACTTATTTATTGTTTTTCCCACTCAAAGTTAGGCTCCAAGACAGCCGAGGCCCTGCCCGTCTTGTCCAAGGGCACACTGTAGCCACCCAACAATTATTTTTGGGCCGGGTGCGGTAGCTCACGTCTGTCATCTCAATACTTTGGGAGGCCGAGGTGGATGGATCACCTGAGGTCAGGAGTTCAAGACCGGTCTGGCCAACATGGTGAAACCCCATCTCTACTAAAAATACAAAAATTAGCCTGGCGTGATGGTGTGAACCTGTAATCCCAGCTACTCGGGAGGCTGAGGCAGGAGAATTGCTTGAACCTGGGAGGCGGAAGTTGCAGTGAGCTGAGATCGTGCCATTGCACTCCAGCCTGGGTGACGACAGTGAAGGTCCGTCTCTAAATAAATAAAAATAAATAAATAATTTACTTTGGAATAGCAAATGAATAAACACAGCATTCTCTCCTGGACAGCACTGCTCTCGCAATAGTGCTCTAAGAACCAACCTGATCAGAAAAGCGGCGGTCTGTGGGTTTCACCTCCAGATCATTTATTTCCCACGTTGCCTTGGCTTCTGATCTGCTCTTGGGAGATGGCATCCGAGACCCCGGAGATGTTCACCTATACTAACCTCCTGCTTAGCCTTCCCGAATGCTAGGTGAGTAGGAGCTAACAAATTTCAGGATCACTAAGTTACAGAGGTTTCTGCAGCAATTTAGAAGGAGAACCGTCCAGCCTGTGTTACGCCACAGGAACTCGGCTTCAATCATCCAATTGCGGATGACAGGCTACTCTTTGCCAACTGTCAGAAAAGTCGATTCTCAAAGCACTCTTTTACATGTTTATATGGATGGATTCTCTGTTTAGCAGAGGCACAGAGCAAGTGCATGCTGTGAATTCATTGGGAAACAGCTATTTGGGACAGACAGCATGGGCAGTTTTCAATGACTGGCTGTGCAAAATTACTGCCATAGGGACATCTGGTGAGACAGAAACGCCTTCCTTTAAAGAGGTGGTGGGTGATGGGGAAACCATCTAGTCCAGCACAGTCACAAGGTGGGCATCCTAGCTTTCCTAATAGGGTGCCTGACTTCTATGACATGGCCACCCATCTTCCTTCCCCGGTCCAGAGCCCATCTGACCCCCAGCCATCAGCTGCCCTGTCCCCACCAAGATGTCTGGTGGAGAGGGAACTGAGAGAGGGAAGCAGGCGCAGGCAGGGGTCAGGCAGGTAAGAGAGAGGAGTGGGCTTAGGTGGAAACCAGTGGTATGCAGGGGTCATGGGGGAGGTGGGAGGATTGTGCCCTGCCTGGCAGCTCTGAGCTTTGAAATGTTTCCAGCAGTCTGCAGGCCAAACAAGCCACATTCATAGGCAGATGTGGCCCAAGGATCACCAGAGTAGGGTCCCTGTAGGGAATGAATATTAGTCACTTCTCTGGATATTCTGTTTAAAGGATAACAGACTGCCTTGTCCTACACCATCCTCAGAACAATCCTGCAAGGGAAGCATTAGAGCCCCATCTTATGGAAGGAGAAACTGAGGCACATGCCTTCCCCAAGGTCACATGGCTGGTGTGTGGTAAGCCACTATGGCTGGTATGCTAAAGTCTTAACCACCATCTTTCTGTGGGTCAAGCTAGATTCCAAGAAAGCCACAGTCCTGGCCCATGCTAGCCTAGCCACTGTCAGGAGCACCTATACCAGTGGAGCTCTGAGCCTCCACCCTTTTTAAAAATTTTATTTTTATTTTTTGAGATGGCGTCTCTCTCTGTCACCCAGGCTGGAGTGCAGTGGTGTGATCTCAGCTTACTGCAATCTTTGCCTCCCAGGTTCAAGCGATTCTCGTGCCTCAGTCTCCCGAGTAGCTGGTATTACAGGCACGCCACTATGCGCGGCTATTTTTTGTATTTTTAGTAGACACGGGGTTTCACCATGTTGGCCAGACTGGTCTCGAACTCCTGACCTCAGGTGATCCATCTGCCTAGGCCTCCCAAAGTGCTGGGATTACAGGCGTGAACTACAGCGCCTGGCCTTTTTTTTTTTTTT
>NW_016813570.1:240767-266211 GCF_001698545.2 Rhinopithecus bieti | reverse complement strand
ACTCGGTCTCAAAAATAAAATAAAATAAAATAAAATAAAATAAAATAAAATAAAATAAAATAAATAAATAAGTCCCTATGGACAAACTGTCTCCTACCCCACCCCAGCCCCCACCTCCACCTCCACTGGGTGGTGGGCTTGTGTATGTGCGTGGGTTCCAGTCTTTCGAGACATTTTTCTACATATTTACGTATATACCGCATAAGTGTCATTATACCACAAGGGTGTGCTTAGAGGCTGTATGAGAGCCACATCTGCCCCAGGAAGAACGCAGGATGGAAGATTCTGTGAGTCTGGATTCCTCCACACCCCCTCAGTGCAGTTCTGTATAAAGGACATCTTTAGGAAAGGATCCAGGGGGAAAATCCTCTCCTCATGAACCAGCCTGCTTCCTCCCCCTCCAGTCGTCGGAGCTTTAACCCCAGGCTCTTCCTCCCTTATTCTATCTTCTTCCAGGAAGTGCACGATGAAATTCCTTCCTGCCAGAATGTCTTAACCTTTAGAACCTTGTGTCTCTCTCTCTCTGCATGTGTGTGTGTGTGTGTGTGTGTCTTGTTTCTTTGGTGTGAGTATTTTTTTCCTTCCTTAACTAGAGTTATTTTTATGACTTTTGTTCATGCTGCCTCAAACCCCCTTTGCAATGGATTTTGAAAAGGACACTTTGAAACTCTGTGGCTGGTGTGTAGTTAATGGGAACACCTTTCCTGGCCCACATTTTATCCTTCTCTTCCTTCTTTACAGTTGGCAAGAATCAACTGTGCTGAAACTGTAAAGCATTTTTAATAAATATTAATATTATTTCAATCTAAGTAATTAACTCAGCAAGGCCACTTTCCTCCCTGGCCCCAGGGTAGAATGGTATGTCTTTTGCAATGAACACACAACTGCCCAACAAAGATTCATGGTGGCACGGTTCCACTGTGACAACAGTGAAGCACAGCTGTGGGCTTTAGCATCTTAAGTCACTTTCCCTGGAGAGGAGCACCTGCCTTTGGCGCAGCCAATACAACCTGAGAACAAACCTCTGGAACGAAACATTGGCTAGGCCCAAATACTACATGCCAAGGTGGGTCCATTAAGGCAAATGGCGCCTTGGCATGGCGACACAACTGACTTTGGCCCAGATGTGCACTGGCTGGACTTCAGGTACAGCCCAGGGAGCCCACACTGCAGGAGTCCCACACTCTGGGAGTTGTGTCATTGGCTGGGAACATTCACTGGCACCTCTGCAGAGCAAAAGCATGGGCTGCTGTCCTTCCTAGCTCTTTGCCCGGAAGTGCTAGCTCCAGAACAAGAAGGAGTCAGGGGTTCTGGGCCAGGGGTTTAGGGTTTGTCTCCTGGACTCACTGCTTTTATCCCAACTGTAGGTCTATCGAGGTATGGAGGGCTATGGGGGGGTGAGGTGCTGTCTCCCAGAGCGCTGCCACGCACACTTCAGCACCTGGCTCAAGGGCTGACTGACTCCTCCAGGGAGCCCCTGGCCCTCCCTGTCTTCCCCTCCTCCCCGACTCTGGTTGACTTGAGTCTTCCTCTGAGGTTTCAGTGTTGGGCTTGCAACCTGGTTCTCTGCACCTACTGCTTAGCCAAGTGTCCACAGACACATGTTTGTCCTCCCCAGGAGGCAAGATCTTCAAGGACAGGGGAAAGGGCTATTCCTATCTGTCCTGAGGTCTTGCTTTGGGGAATAAACTTTCAGGGAGTTCTGGTTTCATTGGGGAGTGACCTTCATGGTCTTTTACATGTCCCTTGGGAGGAAGGCCAGTGAAAACCATTATTTGTAATGTGAAATTTGATTTCCTAGAAGGGAGAGAAGAAGATGGTAAGACACTGAGACATTTAACAAACACCTACTATATGCCACACTCTGGGAAGACCATGCCATGCCCCACCTGGCATCACAGACTCAGGATAACGAACGTGGATGGGATCTGATTAGTTCACACACTGGTGGTCCTCTGGCTGAAACCATGCTCGTTTAGCTCACCAAGCATTTAAGAATTTTAGAATTATTAGTAATATTTACAAATTGCGAGCTTTCACATAACAAGGTGCATTTCTGGCCTCTGTTGAAAAACTTAGGCTGTGTTGGCACTAACATGAGGAATAATGGCTACCCTCCTGCAGGGCCTGGCTCTCCAGTGACAATGGTCACTCTATAGAAAGACAGGGCTGTGCCGTGTGCAGTAACTCATGCCTGTAATCCCAGCACTTTGGGAGGCCGAGGTGGATGGATAATCTGAGGTCAGGAGTTCAAGACCAGCCTGGCCAACATGGTGAAACTCCATCTCTACTAAAAATACAAAAAAATTAGCCAGGTATGGGGCCACACATGTGTAATCCCAGCTACTCAGGACGCTGCAGCAGGAGAATCGCTTGAACCCAGGAGGCAGAGGTTGCAGCGAGCCGAGATCATGCCACTGTACTCTAGCTGGGGAACAGAGTGAGACTCCGTCTCAAAAAAAAAAAAAGAAAAGAAAAGAAAAGAAAAGGAAAGAAAAAGAAAAGCAGGGCTGTGAAGTGGGCACCGGTAGTCATGTGATCGTCAGCAAGTTGCTCTGCCTTTCTGTACCTCAGTTTCCCCATCTGTAAAATGGAGCTGGTAACTGCAGTACCTGTCTCATAGGACTATTGTGCAGAATAAATGAGCTGATTTACATAAAGTGCTATATAAAATGCTGCTTGCCACATATGCAAGAAACAGGAGTTACCCTCATGTCTTGTACCTAATGTACTGCACCTAAATGTATAGACCCATCGAGGCTGGCTGCTCGGGTTGGCATGGCTCAGAGACAATGCTCTGCAGGGCCCAGTGCAGCAATCCCCCAGTTTCTGGCAGAGGTTGGCAGCAGCCATAGGAGGAGCCCTATGCACTCTGAGGTCAAAACTCAACTAAGTTTGGGTTGAGGCCCTGGCATGCAAATCTTGCAATTTTATTCAATGCAGCCCATACTGTATGGGGGTCTTTTGGTGTTGGGGGGCGGGGGTGGTAGGGGAGGGTCCTGGCCTGTGTGGGATGCAAAGGAAGCAAGCCAGGGTCCTCGCCTTGAAGAGCTCACAACCAGCTGTAGGTGAAGGGGTCGCATGCTCAAATGCTAGTGGCACCGCAGCCATGGGTGTCTGTGAGCTGAATGACGCATACCCTCAAGTCCAGAGGAAGCAGGGAGCATTCCACTCCAGCCAGTGGATGAAAGAGAGGGAATATTGCCAGGTCATCAAAAGCCAATTTCCAAATGTTGTCATTAAACAATTCATAAGCTGTAAACACTGTGAAGACCAAACCGAATGCATCACAGGGCAGATTTGGCCGGGGGTGCCTGTTTGTATGTCAGAAACTCAGGACCCTAAGGAACACCCTCAGGAAGCAGGGACTTGGTGCCAGGAAGGGTGTGGCTGGAGACCCCTGGAAGGGGCCTAAGGCAGGCTAGGGGTACGGGGAGGCTTGTCTGTGAAGTCAGGCTCAAGCTGAACCTCAGTGTTTTGAAAGGCAGGTTTGTAACAAGAGGGGTCAGGTATTCCAGGCTCTGGGGATGGCAGGAGCTAAGGCAGAGGGGACAGAAGAGTTTTATGGGGGCCAGTGGGAGGTCAAAGCTATCTAAGCATGAAAGAGCCAGAGAGTCAGATTTTGGGGTCAGGGAGTGGTAGAAGTCACCAATGCAAACGCATTCAGGGTCCAGGCAAGTACTGCAAATGAGACAGGCAATGGGGTACAAGGACAATGATGTCGCTGTGACTCAGCTCCACTTAAGTTTCCAGGTATAAATGTGGGATCTTCTAGTTTCTCAAAAAATGCAAAAAACTTCATATTTTCATGCAAAACCTCCCAATTTAAAAATGTTGGCTATTAATTCAAATAATTTTGAAAACATGTGATCCAGCAGAAGTCTACCTGTGAGCTGCATCTGGTGACCGGTGCACAGCCTCTGTGTCCAGCCTTCTTCCCAGGATGCTCTGGGAGGCATGTGACAGCAGTGGGTCATGGTTGCTCCCCTGAGGCATTCTGCAGCTGGGAGGGCCTGGGCTCATCCCCTTCACTGCAGGGCCCCGGGCCTCCCCTGCCTGGGCACGAGCTTGCAGGGGCAGGCAGTGGATCAGTGCTGATTCCCAGCACAATACCTGGGCTTGGGGCAATTGACAAACCTCTGCTGATGAGAGGAGGGGCTGAGCCCATGAGCAGTGGAGGGGAGGATGGGGATACACAGGAATAAGGCTTCACACAGCAACAGGCAGAAGGGGAGGGATGAGCTGGATTGGGAAGGAGACTGGTTTTGGAAATCGAACTGGTAGGACTTAGAGATGCCTGACAGTGAGGGGCAAAGGGAAGTCAGAGGATCAAAGTTGTGAGCCAGGAGCTGGCGCAGACAGAAAAAGGAAGTGGAGAAGGAAGCCTGGTGTGGGTGGACAGATGGGCAGGGTTTGGGTGTGCCAAGTGGCAGTAGTGTGCATTCACAGTAAGAAAGGCCAGAAATAGCGATCCAGTGGTCAGGCCTGCAGCTTTGATATGTGGTTAAGTGTCAAGGAAGGTTTAAGTTTGGGAGCTGATGAATAAATTCAACAGCATGTGACTCCTATGTTCTTGGAGAAAAAGAAAAAGGACCTAGGTCGGGTATGATTTTCTATCTTCCCTGGTGATTTTTCCCTCTTTCAGAGGCAGCACTTCAATTTCCCATTGAAAATCCAGCCTTCTCTTAATTTCACCTCATGTGGATAATGTGGGCCCACCCCAGGTAGCAATGCAGGTCTGACCAATAATAAGCGCTAGATTGCAGCTTTCATGAGGGCAGTCTCTTTCTGCAGGGGCTGCTGAAATAGACATGAACCTGATGCCACTGGGGGCTACCACGTGGAACCTGAGGATGAGGCCAGCACAGAGGAGAAGAGAGCTAAGCGATGGAGGGAGGCAGATTCCTGATGACATCATGTGAACTCCTGGATGCCACCATACCTAAAGTCAGCCACCCAGCGTCTTCTCTTACATGAGCCAAAGACTTCTATTTTGTGCTTAACCCAGTTTTAATTGGGTTTTCTGTCTTTTGCTACAAGAGAATCCTGGCTGATAAAACAGCCCTGCTACTGAGAACTCCAATCAACAGGCTCAGCTACTGAGTCAGTCCTGGCCAAGGCTGGCAGGAGGCAGGTGGGAAGCTCCACCCTCCAGGCGATCTGTGATTTCTCCTGCTGCGCCAGTCAGCACCTACACCTGGGTGGGCAGCCCTCCCCTGCCCAGACATCTGCCTACTTCCAGTTGCAGCCTGCCCACCTGGTCTGCACAGCACAGGACATGGGTCTCAGCTTCCATGCTGGCTCTGCGTCCACTTTCATTCTCTCTAGGAGTAGAGCCTGGCTCTGAATCCCCATGTTCTTGTGGGGCTGCTCTCTTTAAAGGCTGAATGTGGCTGGGCCCAGTGGTTCATGCCTGTAAATCCCAGCATTTTGGGAGGCTGAGGCAAGTGGTCACTTGAGGTCAGGAGCTCGAGACCAGCCCAGCCAACATGGCAAAACCCGTCTCTACTGAAAATATGAAAATTAGCTGGGCATGGTGGTGCGTGCCTGTAGTCCCAGCTACTCAGGAGGTTGAGGCAGGAGAACTGCTTGAACTCAGGAGGTGGAGTTTGCAGTGAGCTGAGATCAGGCCACTGCACTCCAGCCTGGGTGACAAAGCGAGACTCTGTCTCTAAATAAATAAATAAATAAATAAATAAATAAATAAATAAAGGCTGAATTCTCTGTTCACCTCTCCTTCCCCTGCTGGCTGGGGACCCACTTTAAGGCTGACCCTCTTGGAACTCTCATGGCTACCATGTCTGTACCTACCTGAGTGAGGACTCTGCCCACAGACTGTACTCACTGCATCCCACCCAATGGAAAGCACTCTCTGGCCATTGGCAGTGGCCTAGACCAAGCCTGAAGTCCACAGCTCAGGAAGCTCCCCACGCAATGGGGTCAGTCCCCTTTTCACCAGTTGCCCTGCTAAGATGCCCATCATACTTCCTGGGCCCCCCCAGTGCCCAAACCCTGCCATGGGGCAGAGCCATCAGGCCACACTGACTCGGGTGACCAAATGAAGGTTACATCTTTGACTTCCGAGTCATTGCAATGTTTGGTCTTGGTTTGTATCAGATCCAAACAAACCAAGTGTAAAAGAAATAATTTTGAGAGAATTAGGAATGTTTAAATATGAAGTAGGTATCAGAGCATGATAATTAATTATGGCTACGCACGATAGTGTCATCAAGGTTACAGAAAAATAAACAAACAAATGTCTTTTTTTGTTAGAGATGTATACTGAAGGATTTATGAGTGAAATAGTGTGATAACTACAATTTGCTTTCAAATGTTAGGGGGATACGTGAAACAACAATAGCAGAATGTTGATAATTATTGAAGTAGGTGATGGACACACGCCTCATAACTGAACTAATCCCTTCACTTTTGCATTCATTTGAAACTTCTTCCCAGAAAAAGGCATTGCTGAAAATGCAAACAGCCATAGGATGAGTTGAGTCCACCCAAAGGGCACCCCAAGAGCACTGACACCCTCATCCAAGCCACCACCATCTTTAGCTAGGCTGTTCTTAGCTAGACTATGTCTTGAGCCTCCTCTCTCTGGGCTCCCTCTGCTCCCTGATCCATTATCCAAATCAACCAGAGTAGTCTTTTAAGTTCCTCAATCAGGACCGGGCGTGGTGGCTCACACCTGTAATCCCAGCTGGGGCGGGAGGATGACTTGAGGCCAAGAGTTTGAGACCTGCCTATCTCTGCAAAAAATAAAAAAAAAAAACTAGCTGTGGTGGTGTGCACACCTGGAGTCCCAGCTACTTGGGAGGCTGAGGTAGGAGGAACACTTGAACCCAGGAGGTTGAGGCTGCAGTGAGCCATGATCACGCCACTGCACTCCAGCCTGGGCAACAGAGAGAGACTATCTAGAAAAACAAACAAACAAACAAACAAACAAACAAACATCGTCCATCAGATCATGTCACCCTGCTCACAAGCCTCCAGCGATGACACTAATAACTCACCCTTGTACAGAGGGCAGGAGGCCAGGAACAACTCAGAGCACTTTACATGCATTCACTGGACAATATCCCATTTTCCAGATAACGCTGAGGCATAGAGATGTGAGGTAACCTGCCTCAGGCCACATGGTCTCAGATGGGCTGGCTCTGACCATACTATATTCTGCCTGTCTCCAAATCAGATCCAAACCTGCTGGCTCACAGGATCTTGTCCCCACCTCCCTCTGGGACCTCCCATGACACTCCTTGTTCCCCATGCTCCAGCCACTTGGCAAAACCACAGTCCTTGCAACCTCCCTTGCTGGCAGGGGGGCCTTTTGCCTTCCTGCGTGGCCTGGGTGGGGGGGAATTTGCCTTCCCACCAGAATGCCAAATGGATTGCCCTGGTCATCACTGAGCTCAGGGAAGGACTCTGGCCACCTGGCTCCAAGCAGCCCGGCCTCCTCCTCCCTGTGGCCCTCGTTCACTGTCCTGTGTTATTGTCATGGATGGTGGCAGGGGTGGGGATGGTATTGGGATGAAACTGTTCCATTTCAGATCATCAGGTGTTAGATTCTCATAAGGAGCGTACAGCCTAGACCCTTCACATGTGCAGTTCCGAATAGGGTTCCCATGCCTGTGAGAATCTCATGCCGCTGCTGATCTGACAGGAGGCAGAGCCCAGGCGGTCATGCTGGCTCATCCGGGGCTCACCTCCTGCTATGCGGCCTGGTTCCTAACAGTCCTCAGACTGGTACTGGTCTGTGGCCTGGGAGCTGGGGACCCCTGGCCTAGACCACATTACATGTCACAGAAATATGCCCCTGGGGAAATGTAGCATTTATTTATCAAAAACAATTTAATGAGTGCCTTTCTGTATATGAAATATACCCTGGGTGCCCGTCCTGCCTGGATGCTCACTGCTGTCCCACTTCCTAGTGTGACCAGGCTGGAGGCGGCACTTGCGTGGTGATGCTGTGGGTGATGGTGGGGATGGTGTGCTTATCTGTACTGTCACACATAGCTAATATGACTATTATAAAGGCAAACAGATGGAGCATGGAGAGCTGCTGGAAGCCCACTTTTTGGATGAGTTATTACCTACTATAGAAGGGAGACTATCGGTTTCTTCCTCCCAACAGATGCCACTCTGCAGGAGAACCAGTGCCGTGAAAAACCAGAGAAAGACAAAGCGGACCTCAAATTCCCCTCCCCGACTTTGTCTCTTACCACCTGCTAGCTGGGCAAGTCACTTAATCTGGGGAATACCAAAAGATATGACACACAGAGTAGCATATCCTCCTGAGCCCACGGCAGACGTGGCTGATCAATCATTGCGCCCTTTCCTCGATGAACCAGAAAGAAGGTTCCAGATCTTTCTCAGGACGGCACTCCAGCAAGCTATTTCCCATCAGCATTGGCAAAAGAGACACAGCCTATTTGCCATCTGGGATCTCACTGTCCTAAGTTCTGGTTTCTTCGTCTATAAGATGGGAAATACCACTACCTGCCTCATAGGATCACTGGGGGTTAACTGAGATGATTCATTTGTTCAGCTATTCATTCATGCATTGAATATTTACTGAGTGCCCACAGGGTGCCTATACGTGCCTGATACCTATGGCATTGAATAAGTGGCAGCTGTCACAAGTAGAGGCATCTGTTTGCTGCCTTCTGTGCACTGCTGTGGTGGCAGTGCAGCCTCCACGTCCTCAATTCGCCTCTCCCATCCCTCTCCTCTGGCCCAGCTGACACTTACAGCATCACTCAGTGAGGGGGGAAGGAGTCCGTAAATGCTAGCGTGAGGATTTCACAGGCAGCACATTTCCCAATAAAAGAGACTCCCCTTTTTCTAATCCCTTCCTTTCTTCCATTCTAAATAAGCCTTGGTTGGATTAGCTGCCCACATTTAACTTTTCTTCTTCAGATTCCCATACACAAAACACTGTATTAACAAGCCATGTCTACCAGGCCAAGCTATATTTCCTATAAACTCTCATTTTATCTCCTCTAAAACACACAGTA
This sequence comes from Rhinopithecus bieti, assembly GCF_001698545.2. Taxonomy (NCBI): domain Eukaryota; kingdom Metazoa; phylum Chordata; class Mammalia; order Primates; family Cercopithecidae; genus Rhinopithecus; species Rhinopithecus bieti. Next base: position 257,191 of record NW_016813570.1, on the reverse strand, counting down.
ATAGCATCCTCTGGAGAATATTAAATCAAACCAACCTGCAGCTGCATTTGTTTGCGCTTTTCTGCTCCTGGTATATTCTGGCAACAGATGGGTGTGTGTTACATAAGCGGTGCCCGGCAGGAACCGCAGTCCTCCACACTCCACCCTGAGTGCGGAAAGACCTCGGCTCTCAAATCCCTGCAGCCAACAGCTCCCCCACGCACCCGTGACGACACCCCAAGCTCCTGAGGGACTCTTAAGACCCTATGCCTTTTTAGACAATTCTATAAGCACAAGGAAGGCTGAGCATAGGTTAAAGAACAAAGGCAGGCCCTGGCCAAAAGGGATGAAGCTTATCTTTGTTGTAATCCTGCACATAAAATCTGCTTTCCTTGTCCTGAGATATATATTCAGTGACAGGGCCGAGCTGCAGGGCACAGGCCCGGGCAGCTGGCATTGTTCCATTGCCCATTCCAGAAGAGGGTGCCGATGGCCACCTGCCAGGAAGCACTGAGTGGGACTTGGAATGAGAAGACCTGGCCCCAGATGCTCGCAGTGTGCCGTGACTATGTGGGCTGGGGCTGCATTCCGGGGTCTGAGGGCCAGCCTCTGAGCACACAAGAGGCCAGGGCTGGCAAGTGGAGAAGGCGGGTCTGACACACCCAGAGAAATTTCCACAAGTTCCCAGTGGCTTGGCCTTCTTTTTTTCAAGTTTAAACTTCAGGTGTTTGTTTAAAAACAAACAAGCAAACAAACAACCTCAAAGATCAGAAATGAGAGAAAGCTCTGGGCAGCACTGTGTGTATACACAGCTGGCCAGGGCTGCCTGTCCTGTTAGTTTCCTGACTTGCGGTGCCTCACAACTGACAGGTGCTCGGGACGTGAGCACTAGGTGGATGGACAGCTGGTGGGTGGCAGAACTAGCAAGAAGCAGCTCAGGAAGGGAGGATCGGAAGGAGGGAAGGAGGGAGGGAAGACGGGAGGACTGCCTCTCTGGGACTAGGTTCCCAGTTCTGCCTCCAACCTGCCATGTGGTCTTGTGCAAGCCACCTAGCCTCTCCTATCCTCTCATCTGGATAGCAGTAAGGATAACACAGCTGCTTATGGATTATTGGGAACATGAACTCATTCATTCATTCATTCATTCATTCATTTATTCATCCATCCATCAACCATGTATTTCTCCTTTCACTAGGGCGGGAGTGGAGATGACTCGGGGTGGAGATGTCTCTTAAGGGGTCCATGGTGGCCTGGGAAAGTAGCCATAAATTCCGGTCAGGAGATGGTGGAACATGTTCACGAGGTCCCAGAGAAGTGCAAGAGGCAGGGGGCAGGGGGCAGGGTCGGCTTCCTGGAGAAAGTGACGTCTGGGTTTCCAGGAATATGAGGCAGAGATGGGCATTCTGAGTTGAGTGAGATGGGGGTGTGAGGGGCAGGGATAAAGGTATCACTACCATGGTCAGGGGGTGGAAAGCCAGGGCAGCCTGCATTCTGACAGGAGAGAGGCAGGGCCCAGCGTGAGGGGATTAGGAGGCTCTGATGTCACACTCAGCGGGTTGACCTTGATCCTCTGGGCCAAGGGGAGGCTCTGATGGTTTGAAGCAGCAATGATGTGTGACTGGATCTCCCTGGAGGCTGCTGGAGACAGACTGGGTTGGGCCTAGGGCCAGTGAGAGCGATTAGGAGGCTATGTTCTTTCACACCTCCATGCCTGTGAACATGCAGGGCCCTCCATCCAGGATACACTTTCTCCTTTCCTGCCTCAGCTGACTGCCATTGTCCTTTGCCATCACAGCTCAGGTGTGTGTTCCTTCAAGAACCTTCCCTGATCTCTCCCAGCCTGAGGCGGGCTCCTTTCTCCACACTACGCACAGTCGGCGGCAGGCTAGTTCAAAAAGAAGAGTTTTGTTTGAATTGTATGGTGGTTTAAAAAGAACTTAAATTAGCTACTGACATTTACAAATAAGGAAGGCTCATGTCAAAACTCAGATATCCAGCTCTCTGGGCATGTTGGGAAGATCTAGCAGAACTGGCTGGTATTCTACAAAGCAACCCTTAGTTGAAGCTGAAAAGTGCCCTTCCCTTTCCCTAGGGCATGGGCTTGCCAGTCTGCCATAGTCCTCACCACTCCCTAATGTCTCTAGCAAGACTGAAGGTGACGCTCCATTCCTATTTATAATCTCACTTGAACGATTGCTTCCCTTACAGATTTGAAAGGAAAGTACAACTCTTGCCCCTATGTCTACCATAAGAAGGGCAGATAGGCCAAGTGAATTCCCATCCTTCCTCACTATTTAGTTCCCTGATGGAACTATGAGTGCATGAAAAACAGCCCGGAGAAGGAAGGAAAGGGTGTGGGCACAGGCAGCAGCATGAGGGTAGATAGTGTGAGGTTAGAAAGGAGGGTGTGGATCCTGCAACCCAAGGTGGTAGGTCCAAAGGTAGCAAGTTATCTCAATTGATCACAGTCAGTTACAGAACTAACTCCTTTTTCCATTCTATCGCCCCTTCTCATTACTGTACTTGACTAGTCTTTAAAAAAATAAAAAATAGAACCAGAGGGGCACAACAGCCAGAGGTTAAGAGCCTGGCTAGTCACAGTGAGGTCCACAGAACAGGAAGATTGGGATGCCTGGGAGCTGGCCAGACCTGCAGAATCTCAGGCCCTGCCCCAGACCTGCTGAATTAGAACCTGCATTTTAGCAAGATCCCAGATCCCACGGATGAGTCAGTGCAAGTTAACATTTGAGAAGTGAAGGCTATGAGAAAGGGCCTGGAGTCCGAATGCAGGCGTTCACATTCTCACTCTGACACTGACTGGCTATGTGACTTGGGGCAAGTTACATAATCTCTCTGTGTGTCTGTTTCCTTATCTGTAAAACTGAGTCTCAGCTTGTATTTTTCCAGTTCCCCCAAGGGTGGCCTGATACCACCTCCCAACGCCAGCAGCCGGAAGCTCTGTCCCTGGGGGCTATAAGAATGCAGTGTGAAACTGCCAGCAGGCTCCTGCTGCATACACAAGGCCAGCAGGGCCTCCAGGTATCCATTTTGCAACTTTAGGAATCAGGCTATTGGCAAACTGCTAAGCGTTTCCATCAACCCAGTGCCCAGTGGGGAACCAGCGCCTGTTACTTACGCCATCAGCTGTCCAGTAATTCCGAACCTTGATCTTGGCCAGACTGAAGTCTCCCAGCTGTCTTGTGTTTCGAACAACAAAAAACAGCTGGAGAGGCGGGCGGAAGGGGCAGGTCCACGGGGAGGAGTCTTTCTTGTCCTAGAAGGCCAGCAAGAGAGGGAAATCATTAGGCACATTTCTGCCTCTCCCCAAAGTAAAATGGCAGTGGCTCTTTGGCTCACGAAAACCAGGAGAGGCCTGGTGAGGGCTCAGGGCAGGCAGCCAGGCCACCCCATTGCCATCACCCAGACTGGGGACTCAGATCACCCCGTCTGGACGGCACTTCACGGCAGGCTACTGACCCCGTCCCACCCCCTGCACAAAGCTGCCACACGGACCCCTCTGATCTGCCAACCAGACGGAATTTAAAATGCAGCGGGCTTTATTTTAATCAACTTAATCGGCTTTGAGGAGAGCTCTGGGGGAGGGGAAAGACGCTAGAGAGAAGGACAGGACGCTATTTGATTAACCTGGCAAACAGAGCCTTTGATTTTCTTTTGTAAAACCCTGCCAAATTTTTAAAATTTTAAAATAGAAAAGAAAGAAAGCCACTGGCTCAGGCGTTGGCTGGGCCAGGGCCAGGGCACTGAGCCCTGGGATTTATTCTGTTCCTTTCAGGGTTTCCAAGCTTGGAGGCTTCAGTTTGCAGACTCCCCCTGATGGAGGCCCCAGGGGCAGGTGAACAGGGACGCCTTGCTGTCATTCTCCTTTGCACCGACAAAATTGCATGTCATGAGTGCTTTGGGTGCAGATGGAAAAAGCCAAACTGGGGGACTTTTCTCAGCGCCAGCCGCCTTTTCTTGGCTTTCTGCAATACCTGTTCACTCTCCATTGGGACAAAACTCACAGCTGCTCACAGCTGCTCCCAAACGTGTCCACGCTGGCTTGACCCGGTGCCTTGGCATAGGGTGGGCCTCTGGTTGCTTGCAATTCTCGCAATTCTCTTCCTAACCTTCTCAATCTGGGGAATTCAGCAAATCCAAGTGCCCTTGGCTCCTTGCAGTCCCCAAGCTTGTTGCCTACCTCGGAGTCCCACGATCATCTCTTTTCACGTCCATGTCATGCCCCCATTCAGCCGTGAGCTCAAGGGAAGGGGTCGTGTCTAGTTATTCCAGAACCCTAGGCTTTTAGCATAGTTTCTTGGCACATGGAAGATGCCAAAAAAAAAAAAAAAAAAAAAAGAAAAAGAAAAAACAAACCTTTGTGTAATAAATAAATGACTAAGTGAATGCATAAATGGAGTGTGCCTCCTAACATCTGCCCTTTCATTAAAGCTTTAGGGAGGAGACTGTAGGCCAGGTGCGATGGCTCACATCTCTGATCCCAGCACTTTGGGAGGCAGATGGATCACCTGAGGTCAGGCGTTTGAGACCAGCCTGGCCAACTTGGCAAAACCCTGTCTCTACTAATAATACAAAAATTAGTTGGGCGTGGTGGGGCACGCCTGTAATCCCAGCCACTCGGGAGGCTGAGGCAGGAGAATAGCTTGAACTCGTGAGGTGGATGTTGCAGTGAGCCGAGATTGTGTCACTGAACTCCAAACTCCATCTCCAAAAAAAACCCAAAAAACAAACAAACAGAGAACAGACTGTAAGCTGGATCTGGCTTGCAGGGGTATTTGTTTGGTTCATGCAATGTTAAAAACACACACACACACACACACACACACACACACAAATTCATTGCCAACATTTAAAAATGGGGAGATTCAGAGAGGTGCAGTGGCTCGTATCTTTCATCCCAGTGATCTGGGAGGCTGAGGCAGGAGGATCGTTTGAGGCCAGGAGTTAGAGACCTGCCTAAGTAATATAGAGAGACCTTGTCTCTACAAAAAAAATTTTTTTAATTAGCAGGGTATGGCAGTTTTTGCCTATAGTTCTGGCTACTCGGGAGGCTGAAGTGGGAGGATCACTTGAGCCCAGGAGTTTGGTACCACTGCACTCTAGCCTGGGCAACACAGTGAGACCTTGTCTCTAAGAAAAAAGGAAAAATATGAGGGCCAGGTGCAGTGGCTCACACCTGTAATCCCAGCACTTTGGGAGGCCGAGGCGGGTGGATGATTTGAGGTCAGGAGTTCAAGACTAGCCTGGCCAACGTAGTGAAACCCTGTCTCTACTAAAAGAAAAAAAAAATACAAAATTTAGCCGGGCATGGTGGCGGGCCTGTAATTCCAGCTACTGGAGAGGCTGAGGCAGGGGAATCACTTGAACCCAGAAGGTGGAGGTTGCAGGAAGCCAAGATTACACCACTGCACTCCAGCCTGGGTGATGGAGTGAGAATGTCTCAAAAATAGGTGGTGGCGGAGTGGGGAGATTTCTCCAAACAGCCAGATTTCCGGTGCCTCTGCAGACTCAGAAAACATGGCAGCTCAGGAACCCTGACGGCCGTTTCCTGGAGCCAAGAGTGTGTAGCCCCTGAAGCCCACCATTCCCCAGGGCTCCACGGTCCCCACCACTCCCTACTGCTTCACATCCACCTTGCTTCCCTCTTCTGCCTCTGCCTGGCCCCTGTAGGCATTGAGTCTGTGGTCCTTGTTTAGGGCAGCAGCAGCAAGTCCCATCTGCCAATAAGCAACCTCTGCGGGCCTGACACTGGCTGACTTGTCCCTTTTATCTCAAAGGGGCATCGCCCTGCATTTGAGAACATCTCGACAGACTCCCCGCCACCAGGAACGTGCCTGCTACTTGACAGAGCCAGGGAGGGAGGATTGGCTGATCTGGGGTTTTATCGGCCCCCAGGAGATGGGAGGCCCAGGCTCCAGCTGCGGTGGAGGACAAAGGGGGCTTGTTTCGGTGACAATGGTGCCTTTCAGGAGGGAGGAGGTGGCTTTTGTTAAGGGGGAACGATGAGTTCAAGGGGTTCTGACTTATTCTGGCAAGTTTCTCCAGCTCTACAAGAACTTCTAGTGCTCTGGGCAGCTGCGAGGGGTCAAGAAACCACATCCCCAAATCCAGCGGGTGAGTCTCATTCCTTTGCTGAGTGGGGGCCTAAAATGGGTCACTGTGACTGCCTGACAAAGGAAGAGACTGATGGCTGACCCTTAGATGTGGGCTAGGGGACTGTAATTGATTTCCCTTCACATTTCTGTCAGCAGGAGGAATAACAGGAGGCCTAAGTGGGAATTGTGGTGTTCAAAGTCAAAGAACATTAACCTGAGGATAACTCTGGGCCTCATTAGCACCCCAGCCTCCTGATGTTTTCTCTCCACAGACAGGATCTCAGAGAGAAAGGCTGATAGGAAGCTGCCCAGGACTGACCTGGCACATGCTGGGAAAACCCCTCGGTGCCAGGGCAGGAGGCAGAGCATCTGCGGCTCCTCCCTCCCCATCACAGGGGGTAAGGAATACAGCAGAACGGGAATCGGGTGCCTTCATGCTGCTGTTACTGCCCTTGGTTCTGGCTTCTTTCACTTGGAAACCCCAGGAGGTGGGCATTGCTGTAATGCATGTGCTACTGACCAAAACAGGCCAAAGCTCAGTGAGGGGTGGGATCGCCTAAGGTTGCTCGGCGCCTACGTGGTGGAGTGAGGATCCGAACCTCCATCTTTCATGCATTAATTCATTCTGTCTCTGGATTCCCCTGAGGCAGACTCTGAGGCAAGGATCCATGTGTAAGTAGCTTATTTAGACAGAGCAGAAAATATCAATGGGAGAGTGAAGAAGTGAGACAAGGCAGGGAAGGTGGCTCATAAAGGGTATGTTATGAAGACAGCTGCTCCTGTGGGCAACTAGACCTTAATCCCCCCAGGGAATCTGGGAACCAGGGTGGAACAGGTGCCAGAGTGACTGCACCAACGGGGCCAGGGAGCTGGGGTATTTATACCCCAACTTCCACCAATGTTGGTTGAGTGCTGCTCCTGGGGGTTCTCTATTTCTCTCTGTATGGGTGGTAAAGCGGGCCCTGGAGGCCAAAAAAAGAATCCTCCAGGAAAGAAATCTCAATGCTGCCATTCAGAAAAGCAGTCAGCGTGCCCTGAAGTGCTAGGGCAAAAGGGTGGAAGCAGGCACAGACACATCTACTCCATAACTTGCCCAACAAACACTGTACAGGGTTCCTCCTGGGGGACCAATGCTGAGCCAGACATGGGGCATGTGCAAGGGAACCTAACCCACCAGGTCCTAGTAGCTCTGTGCTATGAGGGAAGGCAAACAGGTAATGTTTCCAAGAAAAAAAAAAATCAAGCAGGGACACATTCTAGGGAAAAAATAAGAGAGAATTATTCATGGCCCATAGAACAGCTATTTTAGAAGGGATGGTTAGAGAAGGCTTCTCTGAGGAGGTAACTTTCTAACTCCTAAACCAAAGGTGCCTTTTTAACTCCAGCATTAACATAACACTGAATAGCAACCCGCAGGGAGATAGTGCGCTGCCCTCAGAAGTAGCTCCAATTTAATAAATTATTGCATTAAAAAGGAACAAACTATTGACACACACAACAATATGGAAGGATGTCAAGGGCATTACACTGAGTAAAAAAAGCGAGTTTCAGAAAGGTTACCGACTTTAGTAATGATATAAATGCTATATAAATGGTATGATTCCATTTACATAGCATTCTTGAAATGACAAAATGTATGTAGAGGAACAAATCAGTGGTTTCTATTGTCAGGACTGGGCTTGGGGAAGTATGGCTGTACAGGAGGAGCCCAAGGGAACTCCTTGGTGGTGATGGAACTGGTCTATATCTTGACGTCTGTATCTTTAGAAAGAAATCTATATATGTGATAAAATTGCATAGAACCATATACATGTACATACACAAGTGAGTGTATGAAGGTCTGTACGTAATACCAATGCCAAGGTCCTGGTTTTGATTATGTACTACAGTTACATAGGATTTACCACTCGGGAAAACTGAGTAAAGGTGTATAAGATTTCTCTGTCCTTTTTTTTCAATATTGAGATATAATTCACATAGCATAAAATTCGCCATTTTAAAGCGTTCAGTTCAGTGGTGTTCACAAGGTTCAGTACATTCACAAGGTTGTGCAACCATTACCATTATCTTCTTCCAGTACATTTTCACCACCCTCAAAAGATACCCATGTTCATTAGCAGTCTCTCCCCATTCCTGCCTCCTCCCAGCCCCTGGCAATGACTAATCTACTTTCTGTCTTCAGATTTGCCTATTCTGGACATTTCATATAAATGAAATCATACAACACATAGCCTTCTGTGTCTGGCTTCTTTCACTTGGCATAATGGTTTCAAGATTCATCCAGGTTGTAGCATGTAGCAATACTTCTTTCCTTTTTAGGGCTGAATAATATTACATTTTGTGGAAATACTACATTTTCTTTATTCATTCATTGATGGACATCTGGCTGTTTCTACTACTTTTTGGCTATTCTGAATAATGCTGCTATGAACATGCATGTACAAGTTTTTTGTAGTTTTTTTTTAAATAAACGTATGTTTTTAGTTATCTTGGGTATATACCTGGGAATGGAATCGCTAGGTCATGGGTAACCCTACATTTACCTTTTCAAGAAACTGTTAAGTTGTTTTCCACAGGTGCTGAGCCATTTTACATTTCCACAAGCAAAGAATGAAGGTTCCAATTTCTCCACATGCTCATCGATACTTATTTTCTCTCTTTTTTTTTTTTTAAATTACAGCTATGCTAGTGCGTGTGAAGTGATATCTCATTGTGGTTTTGATTTGCATTTCCCTAACAACTTGTGATGTTAAGTATCTTTAATGTGCTCACTAGCCATTTGTACATCTTTTTTGGAGAAATGTCTATTCAAAGTCATTTGGCCATATTTTAATTGGGTTGTTCATCTTTTTGTCATTATGATTTTTTTCTTTGTATATTCTGAATATTAGACCCTTGTCAGATATACAATTTGCAGATATTTTCTCCTTTTTGTAGGCTGTATTTTTACTTTCTTGATAGTGTCATCTGAAGGAAAAATGTTTTTAATTTTGATGAAGTCTGATTTATCTGTTTTTTTCCTTTTTTTGGTTGCTTGTGCTTTGGATGTCATAGCTAAGACTTCATTGACAAATTCAAGGCTATCAAGATTTACACCTTTGTCTTCTTCTAAGAGTTTCCAAGTTTTAGCTCTTACATTCAGGTCTTTGATCCATTGAGTTAGCTTTGCATAAGGCATATGGTGGAAATCTACCTTCATCTTTTTGCATGTGGAAACGCATTTTTCCCAAGGCCATTTTTTGAATGACTATGCTTTTCCCATTGAATGGTCTTGGTATCCTTGTTGGAATCAACTGACTATAAATCCATGGGTTTACTTCTGGATGCTCAATTCTATTTCATTGATCTATATGTCTATCCTATGCCAGTACCATGCAGTCTTTATCACTGCAGAGTTGGTAGTATGTTTTGAAATTGAAGTGTGAGTTCTACTTTATTCTTTTTCAATAATATTTTAGCGCTCTTAGTCCTTTGAAATTCCCTATAAATTGTAGAATCAACTTGTCAATTTGTACAAAGAAGTCAGCTGAGATTCTGATAGCAATTTTGCTGAATCTGTAGGTCAATTTGGGGAAGTATTACCATCTTGACAATGTTAAGTCTTCTGATCCATGAACATGGGATGCTTTTCCAGTTTCTTAGATCTTAGATTTCTTTCAACAATGTTTTGTAGTTTTCAGAGTATACATTTTGTACTTCTTTTGTTAAATGTATTCCTAAGTATTTTATTCTTTTGATGCTATTGTAAACATAATTGTTTCTTAATTTCATTTTCCCTTGTAATCCTTTTTACTTCTGTAAGGTCAATAGCAATGTTCTCTCTATCATTCTTGATTTTAGTAATTTTAATCTTCTCCCCCACCATTTTTTGGTTATTCTAGCTAAAGGTTTGCCAATTTGCTAATCCTCTCAAAGAACCAACTTCTGATTTCATTGACTTCTATTGTTCTTCTGTTTTCTGTACTATTTTACAACTTCCTGTGAGTCTAAAATTATCTCCAAATAAAAAGTTTAAAAATTGTAAGCTTAAACAACAACAATAAAAAAAACTGCAAGCTATGTTTCCGTTTAAAAAAACAAAAATAATATATATGGCACATTTTTATGTATTGGGGATATAGTGTCAACAGCACAGACAAGAATTTTCAGCTAAATTGGGGAGACATAATATACATGTAAACAAGATCATTTCTTACAGTGAGATGTGCTCTGAAGAAATGAAAAATGGTGATGTGATAGTGACCAGGGTGGGAGGGAACAGGACTCCTCCAGATTGTTGGGTGAGGGAAAGTCTTGCTGAGAACGTGATATTAGGGCTGAAATCTGAATGTGGAGAAGCAACGTGAAAAGCTGGAGGAAGAGGGTTTTGGAGAGGTAGGAATGAGGTTGGTGGGTTGGAAGAAGAGAGGGCAGGCCCAAGGCTGCTGGAGCCTGGGTGTGAAGCAGGGGTGTGTGAAGCAGGCAGAGGGGGAGGTGGAGGCCTGTTCACAGAGAGTCTCCAGGCCATGGGAAAGCACTTGAGCTTTATTTCCAAGGGTAACCAGAAGTCACAGTGGACATGTTTTAAGTAGGAGAAGGGCACAATCATATATATATATATATACACACCCACACACACACTCTCACATATATATATACACACACACACACACACACACACACATAAATATACACACACATACATGTTAATTTTTTTTAATTAATTTTTTTTTATAGAGATAGGGTCTCACTATGTTGCCCAGGCTGGTGTCAAACTCCTGGCCTCAAGTGATCTTCCTGCTTCGACTTCCCAAAGTGCTGGGGTTATAGGTGTGAGCCACTGTGCCCAAATGTACCATCCCCATGATTCAATTATCTTCACCTGGCCCTGCCTTTGACAAGTGGGTATTTTTACAATTCAAGATGAGATTTGGGTGGGCACACAAGTCCAAACCACATAATCCCCAATACATGAAGTGTAATATGTAATATCATAATATATATGATAATACTATATATATATATATAATATATATACACACCACACACACAAACACACATTTTATTATTATTATTATTATTTTACTTTTATTTGGAAATAATTCTAGACTCATAGGAAATCCATAATTTCCTAGGGCAATCAAGGAAGACTTTAGGTGGTACCTCTAAGCCAACAGCAATGCTGGTTACTGAACAAGAAATACTGGAGGAAGAAGTGATGTGGGGAAGAGGGCAGGGGAATCAAAACTTAAGCTTTAAATCTCTAAGGTCTGAAATGGGCTGGGTATGGTGGCTGATGCCTGTAATCCCAGTGCTTTGGAAGGCCAAGGCAGGAGGATTGCTTGAGGTCAGGAGATCGAGATTAGCCTGGGCCACATAGTGAGACTCTATCTCTACAAAAAACATAAAAAATTAACCAAGTGTGGTAGTGTGTGCCTGTAGTTCCAGCTTCTTGAGAGGCTGAAGTGGGAAGGTGGCTGAGCCCAGGAGGTCGAGGCTGCAGTGAGCAATGACTGCACCACTGCTCTCCAGCCTGCGCAACAGAGCAAGACCCTGTCTCTAAAAATAAGAATAGTAATAACGAAGTCTGAGATGGCCAGGAGAGATCCAAGAGATGTCAAGCAGGAAGTTGACATTCACGTCAGAAACTCAGAGGGGCAGGCAGGGCTAGGTGTACAAATCTGGAGTCATCTTGAGGCCTTGGTCTGGGATGCAGCCAGTAAGAGACATGGTGCGGGCACAGAAGGGAGGAGTTTCCATAGAGGCTGGGGCACTCCCACATCTTTTGAATGCCCCAATTCACCTCCACTGAAGCATTTTCTCTTTCAAACCCAGCGTCTACTTCTAGGTACCTCGGCTGTTGGGTGGGCTCCCTTAGCCATGCTCTATGGCCTGAGGCAAGTGCCTCTTCCTCACTGCATCTTGTTTTTTCTCATTGATAAAATGGGGAGAGTCATCCCAAGGTTCATGTGAGGGTTAAACGAGGCGATGCACCAGGCTATGGCTGCCACACGCTGCTGCAATTAGATGGTTCTGAGAGGCAGTGTGTTCCAGTAGCCCTGGGCCTGGGACCCAGGATGCAGGAAAGCCCTGCATCAGGGAAGAAGGGGGAATCCAGCCTTCCTGCAGATGAGCCCAGAGACCCAACAGCCCAGGGTGACACAGCTGCCTCATGTCCCAATCGCAGGGCCAAAAAATAAAAACCTCAAAACCACCAAAACCATGGGTCATCACACGGCAAAGCGCCCCAGTCTCTGCTAAACAGAAGAAAGGGAGAGCAATCATCAGAATTGGTCCCCATCAAATCCAACGATGCTTTTTATTGTCCCTAGTGTGCTCTGTTCTGGAGAGCAGGCTTCCAAAATGCCACTGCTTTCTGCAACCGCGGGGTAGGGGAGGGGTGGCGAGGGCTGGCCCAAGTCCCAGCAGCAAGCATGGGAGCCTACAGACTTGAATCTGGAGGCAGAGCAGGGATAGGCCAGGCCACAGCACCCAGGCGGCCGTTATCCACAGCTCAGGGACTGCATCTTTTGAGGGCTGAGATCACAGAGCTGCTGATCTAGAAGGGGACTCAGACCCACCCAGTCCAACCCTGGGGACAGCTGTTGCTTCTTAGCTATGCAGCATCCAGTCCGCCTTTCTTTTAGTGGCGATCTTGAATTTCTTAATTTTTATTTTTATTTGTGACATACATTACACATTTTCTAAGCAATCTTGAACTCCTTCAGGGAGGATCCCTTCCTGCCCCGTTGGGCATCTTGGTGGAACTGGCATCAAGACGCCCTGCCCTAGTCAGGTTTGCCCATCAGCCTTCCTTTCCTGCGACTATTTCCAGCAGAGAATTGTAAGAACAAACCAACCAGCCAACCGACACTGCCGAGGCATCTCAATAATGGTTGTTGTATGCACTAAGGGAATGAAGCTTTATCCTTTTCTCCATCTCCCCTTCTCATTTTGTTCCCTTCTCTGAAAGCAGCCCCCAACCTTGAGCTATGACCCAGTTTAGGACATAAGTTAGTCATGGTTTCAGATGCCATGGAAGTGACCACTCACACAAAGGCCAAAACAGTCAACTCTCTAAGTAGGACAGCACAATCTCCCCCAGAACCTCAAGTCCAAAGAGAAGAATCTTTCCAGAAGAATCTCACATCCTCCTGTTTATCTCCCACCCCCAAAAGAAGACCACACCCGTGGTGGCCAGCATTCCAGGATGCTCCCTAAAACCCCAACTTTCCCACAAAGCCCGTCCTCTCCCGGCCTGCATGGCAGTGAGTACACTAGCTACTCAAAAGACTTGAAACACACTTACTTTTTAAACATGTGCTAACTGAGCTGGACTCGGTTTCTGCTGCTGGAAATCTAAGAATCCTAAAAGATGATTGACCCAATCTCCCATTTCTCAGCAGGCAGAAAAATCCACTCTCAGAGAAGGCAGGTAAGTTGCCGAGGCCAGAGTCAAGACCAGAATCTGGGTCTCTAGAACCAGACATTTCAAACACCCCTTTTCTTGTTTCCTCTTCTTTAAAATGGGAATAACACTAACTACTTTTCCCAGTGGTATTAATACTATTAATAATAATAACAATAACAGCAAAGGCAGGGCATGCTGGCTTATGCCCGTAATCCCAGCACTTTGGGAGGCTGAGGCAGGAGGATCACTGGAGGCCAGGGAAACCAGCCCAGGCAACATAGTGAGACCCCGTCTCCATAAAAAGTTTTACAAAATTAGCCAGATGTGGTGTTGTGTGCCTCTAGTCCCAGCTATTTAGGAGGTGAGGTAGGAGGACAGTTTGAGCCCAGGAGTTTGAGGCTGCAGTGAGCTATGATCACGCAATAACAACATCTTCCCAGGTCTCCGATGAGATAATTATGAACGAAGCTGAGGCCCAGCATAGCAAAGATGATGTGGCTGGCTACTCTGGCTCAGTTTAGCTCACAGTTTCTTGTATCCAACTTGCAAGTTGCAGGAAGAAAAAAATGCCAGTACCCTCCCCCATCATTTTTTTTGTAAATTCTGTTGTTTGTTTGTTTGTTTATTGAGACAGAGTCCTGCTCTGTCGCTCAGGCTGGAGTGTAATGGCACGATCTTGGCTCACTGCAACCTCCCCTCCCAGGTTCAAGCGACTCTCCTGCCTCAGCTCAAGTAGCTGGGACTACAGGTGTGTGCCCCAACGCCTGGCTAATTTTTATATTTTTGGTAGAGACAGGATTTCACCATATCGGCCAGCCTGGTCTTGAACTCCAGGCCTCAGGTGATCCGCCCACCTCAGCCTCCAAAAGTGCTGGGATTACAGGTGTCGGCCACTGTACCTGGCTCTGTCGGATATTTAAAGGAAAGAAACATTCAACGTTTGTGAAGTGTGCACCTCACGAGCTAGGGCAGCAGGGTCCTGAGGGAGTGTGGGCAAGGGTACTGGCCCAGGCTGCCCGATATGAACTTGGCTCCACTACCTTCCAGCTGCATGACCTTGGCCAAGTCAATGCCCTTCTCCAAGCTGTAGTTTCTTCAACTACAAAGAACAACCATTAACCTTAATGACTCCTGAGGTCCAGTGTTTGATGGTGACTGGAAAACTGCAAGGTGGATAAAAGAAGGTGAATTGGCTCCCCCAAGAAATACCCACAGAGCAGGGGCTGGGAAACAGCTTAGGGAGAGAGTGTCTGGGGCCTCTGCCAGCACCGCTCCCTCAGGCTCCTCCCCAACTTTGCCCAAATGAATAACTCTGGTAGATTTTATTTATTTTTTTTTTTTTTTTTTTTTTTTTTGAGACAGTCTCATTCTGTCACCCAGAGTGCAATGGCACAATCTTGGCTTACTGCAATCTCGGCTTACTGCAACCTCTGCCTCCTGGGTTTAAGTGATTCCCCTGCCTCAGCCTCCAGAAGTAGCTGGGATTACAGGCACGTGCCACCACACCTGGCTAATTTTTGTATTATTAGTAGAGACAGAGTTTCACCATGTTGGTCAGGCTGGTCTCGAACTCCTGACTTCAAGTGATCCACCCACCTCGGCCTCCCAAAGTGCTGGGATTACGGGTGTGAGCCACCATACTCGGCCTACTTTTGTTTTTTTTAGAGACAGGGTCTCACTCTGTTGTTCAGGTTGGAGTGCAGTGGTACAATCACAGCTCACTGCAGCCTCAATCTCCTCCCACCTCAGCCTTCCAAGTAGCTGGAACTACAGGCACAAGCTATGATGCCTGGCTAATGTTTTGTGTTTTTTGTAGAGACAGGATTTTGCCTTGTTGCCCAGGCTTGTTGTTGTCTTGAACTCCTGACCTCAAATGATCCGCCTGCCTCAGCCTCCCAAAGTGCTGGGATTACAGGTGTGAGCCTCCGTACCTGGCCAGATTTTGTTGTTCTTCTCCTCCCTCCACTCATACCCTTAACATAGATTTATCAAGGGCAGAGAAAATGCATGGGAATACACAGCCAAGAAGCAATCCAGTGTCTCCTCTACTCACAGCTAAGTTCCTGTTGACGAGGCGGCCCAGCTCCCCAGGTGTGGCTGTGTTCCGGATATCCACGTCGTGGGGGGATACATAAAGCTTTGTGTCATTCAGGTCAAAGAACTCGACTTCTGTGAGACCCACCCACCACGAGTTGCCCCAGTTGGACAGGATCTCCATGGTCACGTAGATGGCATCTTTGATCTCGTCTGCCCTTGATCTCTGTTTGTCCTTAAAGAAGAGAAAAATAACACCAAAGGATTAAGTCATGACAGGCTTGAATTCGGCTCTACCTCTGCTACCACTGCCTTCAAAAAGTTAGTTAACCTTCAGTGTCTCAGACTCTCCATCTGTACAATGAGGATAAGAATAGCACCCACTACCTATGGTTATTCCTATGATCAAATGAATTCATACTGTAAAGCATTCAAAATAGAGTTCCTGTGTACCTAGCACTCTGAGAGCATTCTGTTTGAGAGTTTAGAAATAAATAAAAATGTCTAAGAAGCATTGAATTCTGCCTAAGCATGCACATTTCTCCCCCACTACTCAGTGTTCGGTACCCAGAAGCTTGTCACGACCTGCTGAACTGAGTAGGTGTTACGGGCTGAGGCTAGGCATGGTGGCTCATGCCTGTAATCCCAGCACTTTGAGAGGCCAAATTGGGAGGATTCCTTGAGGCCAGGAGGTCAAGATCAGCCTGAGCAACAAAGTGAGATCCTGTCTTCACAAAATTTTTTTTTTAAAAAATGAGCTGGGCACAGTGGCATATGCCTGTAGTCCCAGCTACACAGGAGGCTGAGGCAGGAGGATTGTTTGAGCCCAGGTGGCTGAGGCTGCAGTGAGCTGTGTTCATACCACTTCACTCCTGGGTGAAAGACCTAGTCTCAAGAAAAAAAAAAAA
>NW_016813570.1:198836-240394 GCF_001698545.2 Rhinopithecus bieti | reverse complement strand
AAAAAAAAAAAAAAAAAAAAAAAAAAAGTTACAGGCTGAATTTAGCCCTTTCAAATTCATCTATTGAAACCCTAATCCCCAGTAAATCAGAATATGACTGTATTTGGAGATAAGGCCTTTAAATAGGTGATTAAATTGAAATGAGGCTGGGGGGAGGGTGGGGGGGGCACTAATCCAATCTAGCTGGTGTCCTTGTAAGAGGAAAGTTGGACACACAGAGAGACACATCAAGGATGCACACACAGAAAAAGGCCATATGAGGGCAAAGCAGGAAGGCAGCTGTCTGCAAGCCAAAGAGAGAGGCCTCAGAACAAACCAAACCTGCCAACACCTTGATCTTGGACTTCCAGCCTCTGGAATTGTGAGAAAAGAAATCTCTGTTGTTGAAGCCACCCCATGTATGGTATTTTGTTATGGTGGCCCTAGCGGACTGATATAGTAGGAAACATGGCCCCCTGGCCTTGGACAAGTCACTTGACATCCCTCGGCCTGGCTGGGGAAGATGACATGACACCATCTATGTGATAATCCTGTCACAGACGTTAAACAGGATATCAATACCTAAGAAGGCCCTATCACGAGCCTTGGCCCTGGGTGCGCTCTGTAAGTGTCTGTTTCTTTCTGTGTCTCTCCTTCATTGGTTTTAATGCCTGCCTCTTTCCTGAGTCGGCTGTCTGCTCTGAGAGCCTGCGTGAATGCCATCAATAAACGGCCACCCTTTGGAATGGCTTCCTGAGGCCCTCCGGGGCTGACTGTAGCACTGGTTGCCACGGATCAGTCACTCACAAAATGGTTCATTCCCCGCATGCACATGCCCTCTGTTAATTAGCACGGGTAATCTGCAATGGTTCTGTGAGCAGGGAGCCGAGCAAATGAACAGCAACTGTTCCCCACTTATTTTTTTAATTAATAGCCAGTGAGACGTGCTATCGCTCTCAGTGTGTGTTTGGAGGGGCCTTGATTGCCACATGGTGGGAACGTAGACAGGGAGGAGGGAGAGGTCACCTCACAGCTCCCGGATGAAAGACAGGGCCTGTTTTGATCAGCCGGGTCCTCGGAACCCACAGCTTCCTCCTTCTGCTTCACAGCCATGTGTGGGGTCCTGGCCAAGCCCTCTGCTGCCCTGGGTCTGAGTCCCAGGCATGCAGGACACTGATAAAGCTAAACTGGCCTAGCTGACTCCAGGGGACTGGGAGGTTAATAAGCTTGTGCTTGCGTAGAGCGATCCAGGACCAGGTAAGCGGTCAGTCCGGGGGCTGCTGAAGAAGTAGCACTGTTCACCTTGCTTGCTGGTGGGAGGCAGGAGGGCCAGATGAGAGGAGGGCCAGATGGGAGGCAGGCTGCCTTTCAGAGGGGCTGCTAGAACTCCCACCCAGTGCAATCTGAAATGTGCAAATTCCTCAGCTGTGTTGGTAAATGAAAAAGCTGAAGAATCTATTAACTAAGCAAGTGTCACAACTTGTCTGTTGCTACTCAGTGGCTCCTCCTGCTTCTGTACTGCCCAATTTGGGATCCTGCTTGGCGGTGGGAGGGGGACACTGGCTGGGCAGCTCCTGGCCCCTGTCATTCATTGTCCCTGCTCTTGCTGAGACCACTTGACTTTCCTTGGGGGGAAGCCACGGCATCTCTTTTCTCAGCCATAAAGAATAGGGGGACTGACCCTTTCCCACTCCAGGTAGGGGCCCGACTGGTCCAAGGAAGCACAGGCAAGCACGCTGGCACAGGTCAGTGCAAGCACGCCAATCACAGATTTACATGGTGAGAAACGGGCTTGCCTCCTGACAGTGGAGTCTGATGATACAGGGGTGCAAGGTAGAACCATTCTAGCTATTTGGGGACCAAGAGGAGGGAGCAGAGATGGGACTGAGCTGCAGGGGGTGGGACTGAGCTTTCCACTGTGCAGACAGAGGGGAAAGACACAGTGGGAGCTGCTGGATGAGGCCCCATCTGGCCCTCCCTGTGTCATTTTCAATGAGAAGAGTCTGTCATTTTTCTTCTCTTTGTTGTATAAGTCAGTTTGCCCTGGATTTTCTGTCTCCTGTAATATAAGGAGACTTGGCCGGGTATGGTGACTCACAGCTGCAATCCCAGCACTTTGGGATGCTGAGGCAGGAGGACTGCTTGAGCCCAGAAGTTCAAGACCAGCCTGGGCAACACAGCAAGGATTCACTTCTACAAAAAAATTTTTTAAAAGTAGCCAGGTGTGCTGGGGGGCCACTGTAGTCCCAGCTACTCAGGAGGCCAAGGCGGGAGGATCGATTGAGCAAGGAGTTCAAGGCTGTATTGAGCTGTGATCACACCCACTGCACTCCAGCCTGGGAGAAACAGCAAGGCCCTATCTCGAAAATTAATTAATTAATTAAAATAATACAAATAAAGAAACTATTGCATGCAGTAGGGAGCCCATCTTTGATTTTTCTCGGTGAACTCTCAGCGGATATTTGCTGGTCTCTCCCTGCCCTGAGCTGCATGCTCTCGGAGACCTTTCCTGTTTCATCCTCACAGTGGCCTGTGGGGCATGGATTATTGGCCCTATTTGACAGCCAGGACCAGACAGCTTAAGAGGCTTGTCTAAGGTCACACAATCTCTCAATGGATGCCACAGATTCCAAGCTGGAACTCTAGTCCAGACCAGGCCAGCTCAGGGGACTTTCTGCTCTCACAGGATTTTATATGCGGCTTTGGGAGGACTTCAGATTAAGTCCTCACTGGCCAGTAGTAACATTGGTGACCACCATACCAAATAATACTAAGAATGGCTTAGGTGAAGGTAGGGGCAGAAGGATGTGCTGGGACACACACCTTTCAGCATGAAAGAAAATGGAGGCCGGGTGTGGTGGCCCGTAATCCCAGCACTTTGGGAGGCCGAGGTGGGTGGATCACTTGAGGCCAGGAATTACAGACCAGCCTGGCCAACATGGCAAAAATCCATCTCTACTAAAAATACAAAAATTAGCTGGGCATGGTGGCGCATGCCTATAATCCCAGCTACTCAGGCGGCTGAGGCAGGAGAATAGCTTGAACCTGGGAGGCAAAAGTTGCCGTGAGCCAAGATGGCACCACTGTACTCCGGCCTGGGCGACAGGGCAAGGCTCTGTCTAAAAAAAAGAAAAGAAAAGAAAGAAAATTGAATCGCCGTTAATCCTACCACTCTGATGCCCCAGTTCCCTTTTGTATGTTGTGTCCTAGCTCCATCAGCACACTTATATGACCACATCTTTGTGTGGTTGTTGCAATCCTATTGGATTTGAAGATTAACATCACCTTTTACAGTTAGGCTGATATCGCCAACGTTTCTTGTCTGCATCGTCTCGTAATGATAGCTTCCATCCTTTTATACTACTGCATCATGCTGATGTATCATACTTTTCCTGATTAACTCCATTGTTATAAGACATTTAGGTTTTTAAAAAATGTCTTCCCTACTTCCAATAATTCTGTAACAGACATCTTTGTGCCTCTAGCTTCTTAGTTCTGTGGGGTGATTTCCTTAGATAAGGAAGTGGGATTGTGGGGCTGAAATACTCCGAGAAGTGTTTCTCAGGCTCTTCCTAAGGTCAAGCATTCTGTTTTCCAAGAGGGTTTTACCTGTTTATACAGCTGCCTGCCAGGTATGTGTGGCTGCCACAGCTTTATTGTAACCTTGCTAGCACTAGAGGTTATCCTCAGAAATAATTTGTCAATTCAGAGAGCAAATGGGACATTTAGGTTGTTGTAATTTGCATTTCTTGATTGCCAGCGATGTTGGACATTTTCCTATGGGCTTTCATGCTATTTATGTTTCCTCTTGTGCAGACAGGCTTCTCTCTGCTGAAACTTCTGGCCCACATCTTCCTTTCTCTGCTCCTGCTCTTCATCATAGATACCTCTGTGTGCCGGGGATGTGGGGAGATGGAGACACAGGCAGAGAGATGCTCATTTAACTACTGTCAGAGCAATCCCCACCGATGCAAAATGACTGTTCTGAGGGAACCTTCCTGAATGTAGAACTGAAAATCAAGTCAAGGCTCTCACCTCTGCATCTGATACTTGCTCCTTGGTTGGTGAAACCACCCTGCTGAGATGGGCAGAGTCACTTTCGACGGCCTGGAGGACTTTCAGAAGCTTCTGCTGTTGTCTGAAATGGGATTTGGTTTTAGCAAACAGGTAGTAGTAAATGATATACAAAAGAGAACATTCCCATTAAAAGTGCCACATTGACTTTTCCTTTTCCGGAACAGGAAATGAAGAGGAAGTATGCACTCTGTATCCAGTTCAAAGGCAAGGGCAGGCTTGCTGTTTTTCTCCCTTTATAAATGGCTATACAATTAGCAATGGAATCAGAGCCCAGCTGGGGAAACATTGCTTGGGGCAAGGCGGCCAGCTGACCTCCCTAAGCTTAGAACTTGAGAGTCAAGAGCAGTGGTCAGCCGAACTAAGGCCTACAGGTCAAATCCAGCCCGCGGCCTGTTTTTGTACAGCCTGTGAGCTAAGAATGGTTTGTATTTTTAAAAGGTTGTACAAAGAAACAACTATAACAACAACAAAACCAACTGCAAAGCATATTTACTATCTGGCCTTTTACAGCAACAATTTGCTGACTCCTGGGCTGGAGATCTGCTCTGCTCCTCTTGTTCCTGAGGACATGGCATTCTAAACCCAGCAGAGCATGCCTTCATCATTTGCAAACATGCCCACGTGTGCAGTTTAAGGCTGGGTACCCCCAAGACCCTGAAGCACAAAGGATCTTGATGCCGAGGAAAGAAGCATTTGGCGGAGTGCATGCTGCTTGTAATAAAACTGCATCAGATGTAAAATATCCTCACGGCCCAGCCTTTTCTTTCTTTCTTTCTTTCTTTTTCTTTTTTTGAGACGGAGTTTCACTCTTGTTGCCCAGGCTGGAGTGCAAAGGCACAGTCTCGGCTCACTACAACCTCCCCCTCCGGGGTTCAAGCAATTCTCCTTCCTCAGTTTCCCGAGTAGGTGGGATTACAGGCGTGTGCCACCACACCCAGCTAATTTTTGTATTTTTAGTAGAGACGGGTTTTTCGCCATGTTGGCCAGGCTGGTCTCGACCTCCTGACCTCAGGTGATTTGCCCTCCTCAGCCTCCCTAAGTGCTGGGATTACAGGTGTGAGCACCGCGCCCGGCTGCAGCCTTTTCACATGCAGGGGAAACTTCGAGTTCTTATTATGGCCATGATGGTACATAGCCCTGATTTCTATCTGGGGCCTGGAGAGTCTTAAAGGAACGGATGGCAGTGCCTTTAGCCTATTCAGTTTTCCTGTAAGTTATAACAAAGGGCTCCCTCTAGGTAGACACAGACCTGGAGGGCACACAGCTTGGCTAGTGAATTCCTTCTTCATGCAGAAAAGCCACCACCCCCTTTCTGGGCTGATGCAGCCCCAGGCCAGGCCCTCAGCTTAGTAACCAGCACACAGGCTGGGTTTCAGCCCCTTCTCGCCCCTCAGCCAGGCACTGTGCACAGTGCACAGCATGCACAGCTGCCTGTGCACAGCGGCCCTCGGAGTGTGCCTGTGTGCCATGGCATGCCAGAAACTACAGACTCAGCCTGGCACATCTTTCTGAAGATCTATTTTGTCTGAAGACTAGAGGGAAGGCTTTATTTTGATAATAAAACCTGACAGTTCCAATAACTGCTGCTATACATTAATGGAACAGAATGCTGAGTTTGGACAAACTTTTAATAGAGAAGAGGAGCTTCGAAGGACGCTGCTGTGGGCCAGCCTCGCCCCCTAGATCAGCAGGGGAACAAGTTTAACGCCCTGTGCTGCATGGGGTATTCTACTGGAAACCCGGAGAAGGTTCAAGTTCTACACAGATTGGGGCCAAACTGACCAAGATAAGAGCTATATGCCTAAAAGAAATCAAGTCAATTTGAATGCTTTAGGGCTGGAGGGGGAGACAGAGTATAGTCTAAAGGAATCGTTTAACAGAGTTTGGGGCCAGGCGTGGTGGCTCACGTCTGTTTGGGAGGCCGAGGTGGGTAGATTGCTTGAGCCCAGGAGTTGGAGACCAACCTGGGCAACATTGTGAGACCCTATCTCTACAAAAAAGTACACAAATTAGCTGGGTGCAGCAGCACATACCTGTGATCCCAGATACTCAGGAGGCTGAGGCTGGAGGATCATTTTAACCCAGGAGTTTGAGGCTGCAGTGAGCTGTTTGTGCCACTGCACTCCAGCCTACGTAACAGAGTGAGACCCCATCTTAAAGAAAGAAATAGGGGGTTTGAAAAAACATAGGAAAAGCAAAGAACACTCATGAAGAAGATCCCCATGGCTGCACTCCTAAGGGGTTTTGGGTTTGGCTTCACCCTTGGTAGTACCTGCTTCCCAGAAGTCCAATTCTGTCCATGGCCTGGTTGATGGCTCTGGCTCCCCCTGCTGCCCCGGCCGGCTCCTGAGTGGTGGTCGCCGTGGTGATGGGAAGCAGCTGAGGATGGGAAAGGCTTATTAAACAGATGTCTCAGGCAACACTCCTGGCCTAAGACACAGCAGGATCATGGTCAAGGGCAGACATGCTTAGGCTGACAGTCCCTTTGTATAAAACAGGAACAGGAATGTGAGGGTGACAGCAACTGCCCGAAGCTTCTATCTAGAACCCTCACACCATCTCAGTTTCCGATGACCAGGGTGCTCCTAGGAAACAATCCACTTCGATGAGCTACTGGAAACCTTCTCTTATCAAAAAGCTTCACCAGCCGGATGCAATGGTGCATGCTTGCAACCGTAGCATTTTGGGAGGCTGCGGGAGGAGGATCACTTGAGCCCAGGAGTTTGAGGCTGCAGTAAGCTATGGTTGTGCCACTGCACTCCAGCCGGGGTGACAGAGTGAGACACTGTCTCAAAAAATAAAAAAAAAATCCTCTCGCCATCTCAACTGAGCCCCTGTTCTGCTTTGTACAAAGTAAGCAGACCCCATGAAGAATTCCAGTAACAGCATTAGGCCCTTTCATTTTAATTCTCTGAGCCTTTTCCCCTTCTTTTTCATTTATCGTTGACGCTAGAAATGTGCCCTGCTGTCTATCTGCAGAAGATTTTAGTCCCCGGAATCTCTGTGGGTCAGGAATTAGGTCATCCAGAAATTCCGGACCTGGGCAGTTACTGCAGGCCTGTCAGAAACACAGGCTAGCGGCAGACGAGGATGATGGGAACTGGCAGGACAAGTGGCAGCAATGCAAACGACAAACAACTCTGGTGCCCTGTCCCACTTGGGCTCTGTCTCCCTCTGCTTCTCCCATCCCCTCTTCCCCGCCTCACAAAGGGCTTCTTCCTGCTCTGTGATCAGGCTGGGCTCATTCTCACCTCAAAGCTTTTCCCCTGTTCCTTCCACCTGGAATGCCATTCCCTGTTGTTGGTGCCTTCTGAACAGGCAGGGCTCAGCTCAGATGGGACATGCCTTCCCAGGGGTACCCAGGACCACCCTGTCAGAGGCAGCCACTGCCCCATACCCTGTCATTCTCTCACATATTAGCAGCTGTGATTGTCATCGCTCTCTGACGTCACCCTGTTTATGAATGGTTTTATTTGCTGCTGCCTGTAAGCTGCATGGGGCCAGGGCTCATCTGTCTCAGCTGCCTCTGTATTCTAAGCACATGACACAGACCTGTGTATGACCAAGCAAAGACAGTCCTGGGCATTTTATTAATTCATATCCTTATTTGTTGAGACCAAATTTGCTGAGATATACTTAACTGACCTAGATAGATACAGATAAAAAAATTTATTTATTCAAGGTACTAAGATCTGTTTTACATTGTCTTGTCAATAAATAGAAATATAGGCTGGGCGTGGTGGCTCACACCTGTAATCCTAGTAATTTGGGAGGCTGAAGTGGGTGGATCACTTGAGGTCAGGAGTTCGAGACCAGTGTGACCAACATGGTAAAACCCCGTCTCTAGTAAAAATACAAAAAATTAGCCAGGCATGGTGGTGGGTGCCTGTAATCCCAGCTACTTGGGAGGCTGAGGTGGGAGAATCACTTGAACTCAGGAGGCAGAGGTTGTAGTGAGCCGAGATTGCACCACTGCACTCTTGCCTGGGCAACAGAGTAAGACTCTGTCTCAAAAAACAATAATAATAACATAAATAAATAAATAGATAGATAACAACAGTTTGAGTCAGCAGGTCCGGGTGAGTTCTGGCTTCAACTCGTGACCTTGGGTAAGCCACACCAGCCCTGGTCTCCCTATCTGTGAAATGGGCAGCATGACACCAGTGCTCAGGGCACACAGTGAGGACCTGGTGGGACAGCGTGAAGGAAAGTGCCCTGGAGGCCGTCAGGTGCTATGCACATGCGTGGGGCTTTGTCATTCGTCTCTCCCTGGCACTGACCTCACGGGTCTCTTCCTTCTCCTCCAGTAGACTGGTCCATGGTTTTGCTGGTGGTCCCTCTGCATCCTGTAAGGATGTGATCACATGATGTGATGTTGGAACAAAGCCTTCACTCCATGCTGTTCACAGAAAGATGAGGGCACAGAAAAGGGCAGGGACCTTCTCAAGCTACCATAGACGTAAAGTTCAGGGGCAAGGTCAGAGGTCTGGGAACACACACAATAGGTGCTGCTTGATGGATGCCCCAAAGAGCAGCCCCAAGATAGAGCCTGGGGAACAACCGATGCTGGTGACAGGGCCCTGGGCTTGCAGGCGGGCAGACTTCGGCCACTTCCAAAGATGTGATCACCCTATCCTTGAGAGAAGCAGGCCACCTTGCTTCTCTGCACCAGTGGCCACATCTGTGAAGTGAGGCAATGAAATCAGCCCTGCCTATTTCAGGGCTACAGAGAGCATCGAGGGGGACAAACTACGAAAAAGGGTTTCGAAAGGTGAGTCACACACCAAGCTTCTGGGAAAGAATGTGCACACCAAGCTATACCCAATGCCTCCAGCTCCCCAAGGTCCCTGCTCCACCCACCATTTATCCTCCTATTGGCTGCTCAAAGCTGAAGGCAGCAGCTGGAAACTCAAACCCCTGTAGGCCCAGAGAGGCTTTGTGAACAAATGAAGTGGGCCAGGGGCAGGACAATAGGAAGCAGTGAGGACTATGGATGCCCGAAGGGTCCACGCTTGGGAATGAGACCGTTCCTGGGAAGCCAGAGCTTGTCGTTGACTCCATTCTTCACTGACCCACCCGTTTGCAACCCTGCTCTAAGGTATCCAGGGTTTGCAGGGAAATCAGTGAGGATTGGAGGCTGATTAGCACCCAGCTTAGGCTTTGTGAAATAGTCAAAAGAAGGCGGAAGTAATGCCATAGCAGGTCAGTGGGTGACTGTGAACACTGGAAACACGGATGAATCTGGGGTCAGCGATACCCACTACACCTCTCTCTTCTGCCCACCTGCTCTTCTTAACTGCAGCTCAGACACTGCCTAGTCCAGGGAGCATCCCCTGGTTCCTCGACCTGCCCGGAGCGCACCTGCAGTGGGCTGGCTGGCTGCTCGGCCTTTCTGCTGAGGGGCGCCCTCTGCAGGGCCGCGTTCTCCACCTGGATGGCTCGGAGCACAGCAGAGGCTTCTTCCTCTGGGTCCTCAGCCTCGCAAAGAGTTTTGCGGGTTGCAGACAGGGGTCTCTCTCGCCGGCTTCCAGGTCCTGAGGGCAGAAGACAGGGGGACGTTCCTTTAGATTATATTCTCAGAGTGCAGCTCAAAATCTATTAGACCCCAACTGAGGAACATTCTATAAAACTGGCCTGTAATCTCCAAAAATGTCAAGGTCATAAAAGACAAAGAAAATGGTTCCAGATTTCAGGAGACTAGGCAGACAGGGCTGAATGCAGTGGTGGCCCCGGGGGCACTTGGTCCTGGGGAGGGAGCAGTGCTGTAAAGAACACTATTGTAGCAACTGGGAAAATTCAAATACAGTCTATGGCTTAGACAGTGGTATTCTATTAATACTAAATATCCTGAATTTCATTAGTGTACTGTGCTTATGTAAAATGCCCTTGTTTTTAGGAGATATATACCGCAGTGTTGAGGGGTAAAGGGGAATGATGTCTGCCACTTAATTCCAAATAGCTTACAAACACACACACACACACACACACACACACACACACACATGCACAGGAGTGAAGGGGAATGGTGTCTGCAACTTCATCTCAAATGGTTTACACACATACATGCACACACACACATGTGCATGCACACACACAGTTCAGGGGTAAAGGGGAATGATGTCTGCAACTTCATCTCAAATATTTACACACATACATGCCCTCTATCGATTGATCTAGCTACAGTTATGTAATTTAATTTACAGATCAATACATGGTAACGGGCATACACATAAGTGTGTGCATAATATTTTTGCATATATAAATATATAATTTTTGTATAATTATATATCTTTGTATAATTATATATAATTTTATATAATTATATATATATAGAGAGAGAGAGAGAGAATATAAAGCAAAAGCAATTGGAGTAAAATGTTAACTGGTGAATCTGGGTGTGTGGGTGAAGGGTAGAAGTGTCAGTGTACTATCCTCACAATGTTTAAGTTTAAAATTGTATCAAGACATGCAGCCAACAATCACATGAAAAAATACTTGACATCACTAATCATTAGAGAAAAGCAAATCAAAATCACAAGGAGATACCATCTCACACCAATCAGAATGGCTATTGAAAAGTAAAAAACTAACAGATGCTGGCGAGGTTGGCGATTAAAGGGAACGCTTACACACTGCCAGTGGGAGTATAAATTAGTTCGGCCATTGTGGAAAGCAGCATGGCGATTCCTCAAAGCACTAAAAACAGAATTACCATTTGACCCAGCAATCTCATTACTGGGTATCTACCCAAAGGAATATAAATCATCCTACCATAAAGACACATGCACATGTATGTTCATCTAGCACTATTCACAACTGCAAAGACATGGAATCAACCTAAATGCCCATCAACAGTAAACTGGATAAAGAAAATGCGGAGGCCAGTGATGATGGCTCATGCCTGTAATCTCAGCACTTTGGGAGGTCGAGGTGGGTGGATCACCTGAAGTCAGGAGTTCGAGACCAGCCTGGTCAACATGGTGAAACCCTGTCTCTAATAAAAATACAAAAATTAGCTGGGTGTAGTGGCAGGCACCTGTAATCCCAGCTACTTGGGAGGCTGAGGCAGGAGAATTACTTGAACTCAGGAGGTAGAGGTTGTAGTGAGCCGAGATCACACCATTGCACTCCAGTCTGGGCAACAAGAGTGAAACTCTGTCTCAAAAAAAAAAAAAAAAAAAAAAAAAAAAAGAGAGAAGAAGAAAATGTGGAATACTATGGAATACACCATGGAATACTATACAGCCATAAAAAAGAATGAGATCATGTCCTTTGCAGCAACATGGATGAAACTGGAGGCCATTATCCTGAACAAACTAACATGGGAACAGAAAACCAAATATCGTGGTTCTCACTTACAAGCTAAACAACAAGAACACATGGATACTAGCAGGGGAACAATAGACACTGGGGTCTATTGAGGGTAGAGGGTGGGAGGAGGGAGAGGACCAGAAAAAATACCTATCAGGTACTATGCTTATTAGCTGGGTGATGAAATTATCTGTATGCCAAATCCCTGTGAAATGCAGTTGACCTATAGAACAAACTGCACACCTATTCCTGAAACTCAAAGTTAAAAAAATTGTATCAAAACAAAAGTTATTTAAAAAATTAACTTTCTTACAGAATACCTGTAAAGAATAATATATAATGTTAGGAAGAGGGATGGGTATTTTGCAATATTATTGCTCTTTTCTGTTTTGCTTTTGCGTGGGTAACAAGAATTACAAAGTAATAACACCCCAGTTTAAGAAAACAAGTATTGCAAAGTTGCAGTTGATTCTGGAAGTTCCCATGAATGGAAAATTGGTTTTATAAAATACACAGTGATATAAAAGAAGCACCTAATAAGACTAAGCATCTAATAAAATAAATTATGGTACACCCACCCAACAGAGTACAATGAAGCTCTAAAAGAAAAGAATACTGGCCAGGCGCGATGGCTCAAGCCTGTAATCCCAGCACTTTGGGTGGCAGAGGTGGGCGGATCACGAGGTCAGGAGATCGAGACCATCCTGGCGAACACGGTGAAACCCCGTCTCTACTAAAAAATACAAAAAAAACTAGCTGGGAGAGTTGGCGGGGCACCTGTAGTCCCAGCTACTTGGGAGGCTGAGGCAGGAGAATGGCGTNTTAGCTGGGTGATGAAATTATCTGTATGCCAAATCCCTGTGAAATGCAGTTGACCTATAGAACAAACTGCACACCTATTCCTGAAACTCAAAGTTAAAAAAATTGTATCAAAACAAAAAGTTATTTAAAAAATTAACTTTCTTACAGAATACCTGTAAAGAATAATATATAATGTTAGGAAGAGGGATGGGTATTTTGCAATATTATTGCTCTTTTCTGTTTTGCTTTTGCGTGGGTAACAAGAATTACAAAGTAATAACACCCCAGTTTAAGAAAACAAGTATTGCAAAGTTGCAGTTGATTCTGGAAGTTCCCATGAATGGAAAATTGGTTTTATAAAATACACAGTGATATAAAAGAAGCACCTAATAAGACTAAGCATCTAATAAAATAAATTATGGTACACCCACCCAACAGAGTACAATGAAGCTCTAAAAAGAAAAGAATACTGGCCAGGCGCGATGGCTCAAGCCTGTAATCCCAGCACTTTGGGTGGCAGAGGTGGGCGGATCACGAGGTCAGGAGATCGAGACCATCCTGGCGAACACGGTGAAACCCCGTCTCTACTAAAAAATACAAAAAAAACTAGCTGGGAGAGTTGGCGGGGCACCTGTAGTCCCAGCTACTTGGGAGGCTGAGGCAGGAGAATGGCGTAAACCCGGGAGGCGGAGCTTGCAGTGAGCTGAGATCCGGCCACTGCACTCCAGCCTGGGCGGCAGAGCGAGACTCCACCTCAAAAAAAAAAAAACTAAAATATCTGTAGATAAAATTATATGAAGGCTTTGATTTGCTTCCTAAAAATCTGGGGAATGGGTAGGGGTGATGATGAAATGAACTTGGCTGCAAATTGATTATTGCCAAGGGTGGGTAATGGATAGATACATTGGGGCGGGGAAGGGAGGTCACTGTAACATCCTCTCAATTATTTATGTTTGGATTTTTTTTTCATACTAAAACATACTCCATTAAAATACAGAACTGCTCCAAATATTTCTTTGGGGTGCTTAAAGAGAGTTTACCTACTGAATCTCAACCCTTGGGGAAATATTTATCTGTGCCAGGCTCTGTTCTTGGCACTGGCGACACAGTAGTGACCAGAGAAACCAAGTCCCTCACTCACACAGTGAGAGACCATAAGCTGGAGAAATAATAAATTTAAAACACAGTGTTTGAAGTGGAAACTGACATGAAAAACCATGCAAAGGAGATCGCGGTAAGGGAGATCTGGAGTGCGGGTATCAGGGGCGGAGAGAGCCTCGCAGAGGACCAGGGAAGTGTGCTCCAGGCACTAGCACAAAGATGGGAGGCGTGTGATGTGTTCTCAGAGCAGCCAGGTACCCACAGGGCTGGAGTGGAGCCAGCAGGGGTATAGGCTGACAGAAGGACTGAGAGGGGTTGGGGGAGGGCAGGTCATGCAGGGCCTTGGAGGGCACTGGAAGGCCCATGCTCTGAGGGAAATGGGGAGCCACTGAGGAATTCAGAGCAGAGGAAGACCAGATCTGATGTAGGTACAGAGTGGAGAAAAGACTGAAAGGAGGTGGGGGCGAAAGCAGGGAGATGGTCAGGGGCTACTGCAGTTGTCCAGGCGACAGGAGGCAACAGTGGTGGAGGACAGGACACAGAATGTGGTCAGATTACGGGCATCTGCCAGAGACAGACCAACAGGACTTCCAGCTGTGGATGGGAGAGGAAGAGAGGAGTTACGGGTGACTCCATGGGTGACGGCTTGAAGTGGAAGATGTGACTGCTTTCTGCTGAGCTGTGGAAGGCTGTGGGTGGAGGAAGTCTGGGAGGAGCAGAGGGCTCAGTTTGGGACAAACTGGGTTCAGGATGTGAGTGTGGCACCAGAACGGAGCTGTTGAATTGACCTGTGCACACAGGAATCCAGAGTTTGAGAGAGAGCCTAGGCTGGAGATGTAAATTAATTAATTAGTTAATTAATTTATTTACTGTGGCAGGGTCTCCCTTGTTGCCCAGGCTGGAGTGCAATGGCGCAATCTCGGCTCACTGCATCCTCCACCTCCCAGGTTCAAGCAATTCTTGAGCCTCAGCCTCCCAAGTAGCTGGGACTACAAGAACACGTCACCACGCCCAGCTAATTTTTGCATTTTTTGTAGAGATGGGGTTTCACCATGTTACCTAGGCGGGTCTCAAACTCCTGGACTCAAGTGATCCGCCCACCTCGGCCTCCCAAAGTGCTGGGATTATAGGCACGAGCCATCATGCTTGGCCTGGAGATGTAAATTTAACATAGGTAACTGGATTGGATCATTTAAGGGTACCAAAGATTGGTATTCATGCTGGCCTATAACAAACTAATGAAATTTACAGGTATGACGTCTTGGGGGATCTGTGTATACCTGTGACCTGGTGCAAGGCTTGCTGAAAAACAGCATGCTTCCCTTCTCAGGACCTTAGCAAACCATCGGCTGTTGATTATTAAGGGTTCCTGTCGAAGCACTTGACTTCTTGCTACGCCCCATTAGAATGCTGTGTCTGAATGTTCGGGTAGCAACATCAAGAATGTCACTGGCAGGAGAGGGCAGGAGACACCCAGAGGCTCTACTGGGCTGCTTTCTAGTACAGCCAGGCACTGAGCTGATGGGGATGGTGGGTTTTTATGGGAATGCTAACCTAAAATGAAGGAATAGCAAGTTCTGCCAGGCACCCATGAAAGGGGCTGTGAGTGCAAATGCCCCAGGAACCATCTTAGTGTTACTGAATGCCAGGGGCCGAGAGCCACTGAATAGAAGCCACCTCCCAGCTCCAGCCAATGCTTGCCTTGTAGGACTGTGCTCCTAGTGTTACCAAATGCTTTTTTTTCCCCCTAAGAAAAGCTAGCATCTGAAATTTATGTGAAATCCCCTGAATTTTATTGCTTCATAACGTCTTCCAGTTTTTAAGAAATGTCATGAGGGCCAACAGAACCCACCAGCTGTTCTAGTACAGGCCAGGGCACATCCCAGCTGCTCCCTGAGAAGGGTCAAGGCACCTGGAGCAACCTCCACAGCACCTGTAAATGGCTGCTCTGTGCAATAAACATCAAATGAGGCAGGGCGCAGTGGCTCACGTCTATAGTCCCAGCACTTTGGGAGGCTGAGGCTGGTGGATCACCTGAGGTCAGGAGTTCAAGACCAGCCTGGTCAACATGGTAAAACCCCATCTCTACTAAAATACAAAATTACCCAGGCATGGTGGCGGGTGCCTGTAATCCCAGCTACTCGGGAGGCTGAGGCAGGAGAATTGCTTGAACCTGGGAGGCAGAGGTTGCAGTGAGCCGAGATCATGCCACTGCACTCCAGCCTGGGTCACAGAACAAGACTCCATCTCAAAAAAAAATAAAATAAAATAAAATAATCAAGTGGGTCATTTTCAGACTTTGATGTACAGTCTCTTATCATCATCCCTGATGCTGCTCCTGAGGACAGAGAGGTAAGGAGCTGCCAGACACGTGAGCCAGGGATTCTGCTCGCCCACTGGAGGCTGCTTTGCCCTTCTCATCTGTCACTTGGCCTGCTGGGCAATAGGAGAGATGAGAAAGTAAAACAAACATGGGCTGAGAATGAGGTTTGGAAGAAGCTCTGTTTAGCAAGCTGTGTTGCACATTCTTATTGTTATGGAAACAAGCAACAGGTAAAAGGATGGGGAAGACCTCACCAGTATCTTCCTTACTCAGTGCAAAAAGGATCAGGTCCCTGAAATAGCTAGGAGGACCAGAAAAAGGAGTGAAGGAAGCTGAAGGATGTGGTTTTACGCTATACTGGAGCTGAAGCCAAAACACCCCAAGGTATAGACACATCCTCACCCCTACTGCGGAAATGGGTTATCCACAAAGTCAAAGGTACTTTGTTACCAGGCTTGTGACCTGCACTATGCAGCGAGCTTCTTTGGTTGAGTGAGATGCTGCTCTTGGTGTGGGGGTACAGGGGTCGGAGGAACAGGCACACTTCTGCCCTCATTGACCTCATAGTCACAAAGCAGAGATAGACAAGGGTCAGGAGTATGCAGAGGGTAAGGGGCTGCTCATGACGGGAGGGGACACACAGGGGTCATTTGAGATGTACCATTTGGGAAGAGGATATCTGAGTAGGGACATGAAGGCAGTGAGCCCTGGGAATACCCTGCTGTTCCCTCCGCCTGGAACAGCAGGTGCCAAGGCCCTGGTGGGCCAAGGTCAGCACACTGAGGAGTGGCAAGGGGGCTGTAATGGGGGGCAAGGGGAAGGATGGTTAGCAATGAGGGTGGAGAGGTTGTGGGCTCAGTTCTTGTAGAGCCTCACCTACTTCATGAGATCATACCCATCTTGTTTACTGTTATATCCCTGACGCCTGGCATTATAATTTTTGCTGAATGGATGGATGAAAAATGACTTCAACCCCAAACCTTGTACATCTAAGTATTTGTGAATATCACCAAACCACATGGTTCTCTCCATCATCTGCAGTAAAGCTCAGTTGAAAAACTCAAGCTCCCTTTAGACCCTATAGACAATTCCATAAATAAGGGACCAAGATTGTGTGCAAAGCTAAACAAATGCGCCAGCACCTGACACATGGGGTGCAAACACCAGCATTGGTAGAAGGCTTGGGCAGCACCAGGACAAGCAGAGCCTGAAATTCACAAGCTCCTTCACCATTTCTTGCATAGAGCACTTATAAAATTTGTCTGAAAAGAACCATGTGATGACCCTTATCTTTTTACTGCCAATCTTTGGGCAAGAGCCTGTTCCTCTTGTGCCTCATCAGTCTGGGGCTGGGATGGAACAAGGGGCCTCTGA
Organism: Rhinopithecus bieti; assembly: GCF_001698545.2. Lineage (NCBI taxonomy): Eukaryota > Metazoa > Chordata > Mammalia > Primates > Cercopithecidae > Rhinopithecus > Rhinopithecus bieti. The sequence goes on along the minus strand of NW_016813570.1, from coordinate 223,428 downwards.
GGTAGCCTGGAAACTCATCTCATGACCTGTGAGCAGGTGGGACGATCTGTCCTTGGCCGCTGCAGCCCTATGCTCACTTCCTTTCGGACAAGGAGATTCACAAAGGCATCTTTCTTCAGTAGAGACCAGTTTTATCTGCACAGACCCTTTTTCCCCTGAGCGTCTTTCATTTGGGAGGAAATGCTCCTCCAGCAGCAGCACGATCACCAGGAGCTGCCTGTGCCCTTTGAGTCATATTATGCTAAGAAGGTGCTTTTTAAAATTACATCACCCTGTCTCCAAGTGAAAGTCAACGCTGCAGCTCCACTACCAGAGCTTTTCCCATCCTGGCTTTCCAGAACCGTCCTACACGGTGCCCGCGTTCTCCAAAATCACATTCCTTCTGGACACTCCCTCATGCCGCATGCATGCACACACGAGGTAACCACCTTTTAATTCTTTTTGATGCTCTCATCACTCACTTGGGCGAATGCTAGCCTGAACACCCCATGATAGTGGATTTATTCCCATCACAGATCTAGAGGATGGTGGATCTATTCACACAGTCAATTTGTGCCACCAGCAAAAGCCAAATAGAACATTTTAACTTCTCCCAAACTGCTCTTTTCTGGTTGAGAACCATTCCTCTTCCGATAACTTCGCTTTCTCTTCACTTCACCAGTGTTTGGCTTTCTTCTCTCTCACAGACAAACAAAAGGTGTATCAATTCAGGAAATTTACCATGAATGCAACACATGTCACAAAGAAGATGTGAGGGCACAAGGCCACTGGTTGGCTCACCAGCCACCAGCTGTGACTTGAAAAGCTCAAATTCAGAGTCTCAGCAAAATTACCCCTTACTACATGCAATGGGCCTTGGAGGTCATCTGGGAAGCCACCGAAATGGCGAATATGAAATTTAAGGACAAGGGTCTATTATAGCAATCATAAACCAGCAGCCCACAGGCATAACCTGCTTACAGAGATGTATTGTGTCACTTTCACTTTTTTAGAAAAATTGAAAATAGATGCCAAGTTCAAAAAAAAAAAAAAAAAAAAAAAAAAAGGAAATCCACCTGAAAATTGGGATTCCTGGCATCTCCTGAAAAGTAATACCATCTGGCAACCCTGGAACAGTATTCACACGTGGGAACCATTGGCTGGAGCTGGGTGATGGCGCCCCCTTTCGACGGGGCCGAAGTGTTCCAGTTTCCACAGTGCACTCCACTCCCTGTGGTCACATGCCTGGTAGGCCTTGAAGCTGTACACTATGTTGTGTGACAAAAAGTGCAGGGAAATGGTAGACATAGCCCTGTTTTGTCTTCAGATGTCCACACTCACTTCTAAAAGCCAAGAGGGAGGTGGGGAAGGGAGAGTGTGCCCTGGGACAATGCTCTAAGCCTGAGTGCTCCAAATCCTCCATGCATTTCAAAATGGGCCAACGTTATCAGGCTACCTACTTTCTATGGCATTGGAAATGGCAGCAAGTGGCCACGAATTCCCCCCATCCCTGTATGTGGACTGCTGCAATGTGATTTTGTAGCATTTTCCATTTGGAGGTGGTGTCTGTTTCTCTACCTGGGCTTAGCCTGGTGGCTTTCATTTTATTTTTATTTATTTTTCTATCTATCTATCTATCTATCTATCTATCTATCTATCTACCTACCTACCTACCTACCTACCTATCTATCTAAGATGGGGTCTCACTCTGTCACCCAGGCTGGAGTGCCATGGAATGAGTATGGCTCACTGTAGCCTTGACTTCCCTGTGCTCAAGTCATCCTCCTGCCTCAGCCTCCTGTGTAGCTGGGACCACAGGCATGCACCACATCACCCAGCTAACTTTATTATTATTATTATTGCTTGTAGAGATGAGGTCTCACTTTGTTGCCCAGGCTGATCTTGAACTCCCAGGTTCAAGTGATCCTCTCGCCTCGGCCTCCCAAAGTGCTAGGCTTACAGGCATGAGGCATGGCAGCCAGCCTTGCCTGGTGACTTTCTTTGGCTAACAAGACATTAGTAATCATGACGAAGCAGTCTTTAAAAAGCACCCAGGCATGGGCTTGTCCTCTCTTGCTGCCCTGACATCACCAGTGCTAGAGAATAAGACTCTATGGGACCACGATGGGCTGTCCTAGCCAAGGTCCTCAGGACAAACAAAACTGCCAGACATGTGAGTAAGGCTGTCCTAGACCATCTGGCCTAGCCACCTGCTAGCTCACTACAGAACAGCCCAGTCCACCCACAGACTCATGAGCAATCATAAAATGGTTGCTGTTTTAAGCCACTACATTTTGGGGTGGGTTGTCAGGCAGTAATAGTTAGCCGACAGACTTGGCTTGTCAAGGCCTGTGTTCTTCTCATCTCTAAAGCTTCTTTTGGGACTTGTCTTGATGGCAGGTGCTGTCTGCAGCCCTAACTGTCATCCTTCTGCCATTGTCTCTCCTTGAGCCCAGGAGTGCAGGTGATTTTCAAGGATAGCAATCAAGGCCCCCAGACTAAATGACTTCTACTCTTGGATGTTACAGTCCGTTGCTCTACACTGCCTCTGTAGAATCTGTGGCAAAATGTCCTATGTGGTTGACTTTTTTTTTGAGATGGAGTCTCACTCTGTCATCCAGGCTGGAGTCCAGTGGCGTGATCTCAGCTCACTGCAACCTCCACTTTCCAGGTTCAAGTGATTCTCCAACTTCAGCCTCCTATGTAGCCGGGACAACAGGCACATGCCACCGCACCCAGCTAATTTTCATACTTTTAGTACAGACGGGGTTCTGACATGTTGGCCAGGCTTGTCTCAAACTCCTGACCTCAAGTGATCCGCCTGCCTCGGCCTCCCAAAATGCTGGCATTACAGACATGATCTACCATGCCTGGCCAGCTATGTGGTTCATTTTTATATGAAATGGATAGCAGTGGCTTTTGTCTATCTGGCACCATGATCTTCACAGCACCTATGGTTTCCTCCAGGGAACCATTCTTTCCTCACCTTTCTCAGCCTTTTGGGTGGATATGACCCCACTCCTGGCCCTGGTTGTGCAGATCTGACCCCACTTCTGGCTCAACCTGGACCATGCCAGACTACCTCTCCCTGACCATGGAGGAGGGAGGCTGGTTCAGGAGAGAGCTGGTTCTTGAACTAGGAAAAGAACTGTCTCTTTCACCTGGGGATTGCAAAGCAGATAGTAAAGGAAGCCTGGAGCCACTGGGGGCCATCTCTGGGCCACAAATGAAATGCCTGCCTGGTAGTAACTAGAGATGTGGGTCTCAAAGTGTGTTCTCTAAACCAGTAATGTCAGGATCACCTGGGAACTTGCTAGGAATTAAAACACTGACCTCTACCTCAGAGACACTGAAGCAGAAATTTTAGGATTGGGGCCCAATAATCTGATTTATTTTATTTTATTTATTTATTGAGACGGAGTCTTGCTTTGTTGCCCAGGCTGGAGCGCAATGGCGCGATCTCGGGTGACTGCAACCTCTGCCTCCTGGGTTCAAGCAATTCTCCTATCTCAGCCTCCTGAGTAGCTAGGACCACAGGTGCCCGCCACTATGCCCGGCTAACTTTTGTATTTTTAGTAGAGATTGGGTTTCACCATATTGGTCAGGCTGGTCTTGAACTCCTGACCTTAGGTGATCCACCCTCCTCAGCCTCCCAAAGTGCTGGGATTACAGGTGAGAGTCACCATGTCCGGCCAATCTGATTATTTAAATTATTATTTTATTTAAGAACAAAATAGAGACAAGGTCTCACTACACTGCCCAGGCTGGTCTTGAACTCCTGGGCTCAAATGAACCTCCTGCCTCAGCCTCCCAAAGTGCTAGGATTACAGGTGTGAGCCACCATGCTTGGCCAATAATCTATGTTTTAATTGGCTTTGCAAAAGTAATTCTGATGCATGTCCAAGTTTGAGAACCTCTGGACTAGAGAAGTGTAAAGCTAAGTGATGGAACAGCTTCCCAAGAGACCATCTGAGCACCAGGATCCCACCATCCCTGAGGCCAAATCTACCCTTCTAGAAATTTTAGGTCTGTGAGCAAGACATTCTCCTTTGTTGCTTAGGCCGATTAGGGTTTCTGCCACTTGCTGTTACTGAGCGCTGGCTAATATATTAGGAGTCCCTGGACTTTGGCAGAATGGTCTTGCTATTGCGGGTTTTCCTGATAGGAACGTGAAGTACAGGGCTGTCGGGTTCCTCTAATTCACTCACACTGAGGGGTGTTGCTTTATTTCTGTGGTTGGCAGCTTGTCTGGGAAAAGTGGTTTAGATATATCACTCTCCTAGAGCACTCTGACAACTTGGACAGTAAACTTTCTGCATTAAAGACTAATGTTCTTTCATCCTCAAGAAGACAACAGGTTTCTGGAAGGAGATTATATTAGCTTTTTTGGAAGGCTTATGGATTGAGGCTGGAGTCACACAGGACATGAGGCCCTTTCATTAGAACTAGGGACAGTTGCAGTGATAGAAAGGAATGAAGCTCTCTTGCAGTTGCATCACACGCACATTCAATGGACACAAATTCAATTTTATGGGCTTAGTCTAAGAAAAAGGGGCAAGGGGAGAAATAACTCTTTATGGGGCACAAGCAAAAGGTTACACTTCTGGAATAGCAGACTATCTAATTCGGACGAACCTCTCTCTGGAACACAACTAGGAAACCTAGAAAATATTTTTAAATATTTAAAAAATCGATTTGAAGAAGAGAGATCTGTTTGAAGGCATGGAGAGCGAACAGGGCTGTGAAGAATTATAGGGATAATAGGAGACTGGAGAAAGAAACTCAAGAGACGTAGACCCAACATCTTGGGGTCTTTCCTCTTACGGTGCTACTGCTTCTGATGAGAGCTGCCACAAGGCTGGGAAGTTGAGCAGAGCTTGCAACAGGCTCAGGCTACAGTCTGGGAGTGAGGGTGACCTGGAAGCAGCCAGGAGTGAAGGGCACAGAAAGGTTAACAATGTGGGCGAATCCAAATTACTACTGATTATATAAAATAGTAATAATGTCTAGTAATAAGAATCAGTAGTAATAATCACTAGAAATAATGTCTAGTGGTGTTAAAAAGCTAGAGAGAGTTAAAATGCCTGACAATAGTATTTAAGTTGAGAATGGAGAAAGTGGAGTTAGAGTTTGTAAGACACTTCCACTAAATGAGAAGTGGTAAACTTGTTAATTTAAAGTAAACCCGAGTAAGTCAAGAATGCATGTTGTAATCTTTGGTAATGACTAGAATAATAATAACAAAAAAGAATGTATAACTAACAAGCTAATAGGAAAAAAGAGAAATAATACAAAGCAATCAGTTCAAAGGAAGGCAAGAAAGGAGAGAAAGAGAAACATAAAATAGGAAGAACAAATAAAAAGCAAACAATAAGATAGTAGATGTAAACTCACATATATCAGCAATTACATTAAACATAAATGGACTAAATGCTCCCATTAAAACGCATAGATTGTTAGAGGATAAAACTAAAAACCAATTACATGCTGCTTATAAGACAAACCTTAATATAAAGATACAGAAAGTTTGAAAGTGAAAGGATAAAAAACAGTATACCATATAAATACTAACCAAAAGAAAGCTGGAAGTAGCTTTATGTCAGACAAAGTAGACTTTAAGGCAAAAAGCATTACTAGAGAGACAACACATAATGATAAAAGGTTCAATTCCCTTAGAAGATATAAAAAGTCAAATTCTGTGTGTACCAAAAAAGACATCCCTCCCTGGCCCCAGATATAGAGTAAAGCATATAAGCAGCCCACCCTCCAGATGTTGTCTGAAGGAGAGTGACTTGGTTTGTGATTCTGCTGCACATTTAGGAAGTTTCAGGTTCCTTGTGCCTCTGTGGTGTGAACATCCCAGTGCCCTGAGCATGATGCCAGCGTCTAAAAACACACACTTCCCCTACAACCCTGACGCTAAACAAGGCCAACTGCTTCTTCTGGGGCTCAGCCAAGAAGCTGTGATTTTTCCCACACTGGAGGAGAGACTGACTGTCTTGGGCTTACTGAGAGCTGATATATCTGTATGAGGTCATCTATATAAACCCCTACATGCTGCACTTACTCATCAATTTCAGGGATTTCTAAGGGTAACTCTGGTCTCCTGCACTTTTTGCTGCCTTTACAGCCTAATATCTAGGTGAGATGTGGCTCTACCACAATCCCATTTCAGTGTGAGAGTAGTGACAATGCCAGGCTTTTCAGCTTTCCTCTTAGCCACAGAACTCTTTCTTCAAATTTGACTTATGTTAGAGCCAAGTATATTGAAGAAGGAAAGGCTGAGCTCCAAACCTTTCAAAATAAGAATTCCACTACCTAAAATAGTATCCTCTTTAAGAGTAATGATGGAACAAACTGCCCTAGGAAATAAATACCAGGAACAGCGGGTAATCTGATCTTTATTAAATGGACCCAGTGACATGCGTTTTTTATGTGAATGCATGCCTCTTTGCCACGGTGGCCAGGAAGCTCAGCGCTACAACTGTGACTACTTTAGGCATTCATTTGTTCACCCCCTGGTTTCATCTTATTTTTCTACTCTTGTTTCCTCTCCAATTTCATTTCCTCAATGTATGTATGTATGTATGTATGTATTTAATTTATTTATTTTTTAGACAGAGTCTCGCTCTGTTGCCCAGGTTGCAGTACAGTGGTGCAATCTCAGTTCACTACAACCTCTGCCCCTCGGGTTCAAGCGATTCTCCTGCCTCAGCCTCCCGAGTAGCTGGGATTACAAGTGCGTGCCACCATGCCCAGGTTATTTTTTGTGTGTTTTTAGTACAGATGGGGTTTTGCCATGCTGCCCAGGCTGGTCTCGAACTCCTGGGGTCCAGCGATCCATCCACCTTTGCCTCCCAAAGTGTGGGGATTACAGGCGTAAGCCACTGCGCCCGACCTCCTGAAAGACTTTTCAAAGTCTTGCACTACCTACTGTATATAAAATTTGTTAGTCCATGTCAGAACTTTTTGGAAAAAGGCAGATCATAAATTAATTAAGCTCTGTTTCTCAAAATGCTGGACATGAAAGCATATATTATGGGTTGAACTGTGTCCCCTAAAAAGATCATTGAGGCCCTAACCCTTAGTACCTGTGACTGTGACCTTATTTGGAAATAGGGTGTTTGCAGATGATCAAGTTAAGATGAAGCCATTAGGTTGGGCTTTTCTCTGTCTTTATAAAAACAGCAAATTTGGACACAGAGACAGAGACATACGTGGAGAATACCATGTACAGATTGGAGTTATGTTGCCACAGGCCAAGGAACTGTCAGAAGTTAGGAGAGAGGCCTGGAATGGACCACTCCCCGGTGCCTTCAGAAAATGGCCCTTGCCAATACCTTGAATTTAGACTCGGAGCCTTGAGAACTGTGAGATGATACGTCTCCATTGCTTGAACCACTCTGATTATGGTACTTGGTTATGGCTGCCCTAGCAAACTAATGCACTATGCCAGATGATTTTAGTTGATACCTGATTCAATAAAATACTAATAGTAATATATTTATATTGATGAGCATGAGAAAAAAGTATAACAAGTGACTCAAACCTCCGATTTTCAGGCATGTTACTGCTTAGGACTAGGCTGATGTGGGTATTAATTAAGTGGTAACTAATGTGGGTAATTAAGCAAATAATAGTTCAGCTGACACACGAGGGGCTTATAGTGGAGTAGTTAAGAGCAGAGATTCTGCAGTCCAGGTTCTCAAATACTGGCTTCATCACTTACAGGCTGTGTGACCTTGGACAGATTCCTTAACCTCTCTGTGCCTCCATCTCCTCTGTACAATAATATTGATAATAGCAGTTATCTATTGCATGGGGCTGTGTGGATAATTAAATGCAAGATTACATATGTGGTCCTACACACAGCCTGGGAGCTAGGTCAGTGCTTTTTAAGTATTGACTCTTAATTTTGTTACTTGAATATGGAAAAAAAAGCAATCTTGGCACATACACAAAAGAGGGAAGTCCCAGTTAGCTTAGTAGGATGCTGGGAAAGGTACACGACCACCACTGAGCCACCCCTGCCCTACTAGGGGTTCTGGGGGGGTTCGTGCAGTGGCATACTTTTTTACCAACTTGTTTTGGAGGAACTTCTGAAAACCCATTTAGATTGGTTCAGATAGTGAAGACAGTACCAGCAGGATAGACTGGAGACTTGTTAACCTGAACAGCAGTCGGTGAGGCCAATCCAGGAGATGCAGAAGGAACAATAGCACCTGGGACTGCCACCCCCACTCCCCACCTGCTGAGGGAGTCCCAAGAGTGGACTCAGGCCTTCATCTCGCCCCATGCATCCTTCTCCTCTCTATCCCCTTCCCAGCTCCCATCTCACCAAAGCTGACAGAACCAAAATTTGTCAGACTTTTCTGGCATCTTACATGTTCTATTTGGCTCTTGATCCCTACAGACCATTTCTCCATTATCTATTGAACGATGTGACACCTCTGTGACACTATCGGCTGTAGGAAACTTGACATGCCAACAGGGTTGCCTCCCATTCCTACCTTCCTTGGGCCCCAGGCAGGCCTCTTTCCAGGCTCTGGGTCCCACCAAAAGGTCTCCAGCAACCAGTTTGGGGCTAGCTCTGCCCCACTGGAGTCTGGCTCCTCCAACACCTTGAATTTAGACTTCCAGCCTCGAGAACTGTGAGATGATACATTCCATTGTTTGAGCCACTGCTTGTGGGACTTTGAAGGCCCCACTGGGATGCAGGTTCCAGTTGGCCACAGTTCTTCCTGGTCACTACAGGCTGAAGCAGGATGCAGATCAGAGACCTAGGACAGGGGTCTTGGCACCGCATGGCTTGTGCACACACAGATCCCAGCTCCGGGACCTGGGTTGCCTCAGTCTCCTTTGCTAGTGACACAGACTCAGATCCTACCCCAGTGTCTTAGTCTGTTTTCTGTTGTTTACAACAGAGTAACTGAAACTAGGTAATACCAAAAGGAAAGGAATTTCTTTCTTATAGAAGCCGAGAAGTCCAAGGTCAAGGGTGCTGCCTCTGATGAGGGCCTTCTTGCTGGTGGGGATTCTGCAGAGTCCCGAGGCAGTGCATGGTGAGGGGATGAGTGTGCTAGCTCAGGTCTCTCTTCCTCGTCCTATAAAGCCACCAGTTCCACTCCCATGATAACCCTTTAATCCACTAACCCATGAATGCATTAATCCACTGGACAAGCTTCATGACCTCTTCACCTCTTGAAGGGCCCACCTCTCAATACTGCCACATTAGGGATTAAATTTCAACATGAGTCTTGGAGGGGGCAAATATTCAAACCATAGCACTCAGCCACATGACAAGCCATGGCCCCCCATCACTGCAGGCTCCCCAACACCCAGGTTCTTACCCTAGGTTGTTTAGGATAGAAAGTCACAACTAATCTCATACCTACAACTGGCTCCCTAGCAAGCCCAGTGACTGTCTGGATCCATCCCCTGGTAACATCAAGACTGAGCTCCCACCCTCTACATCTTGAACCACCTGGTCTCTTCCTTGGTCACCTCGTATCCTCCCCAGCTCCCTATAGGCCAGGCTCCACATGGCAGCCAGAGGAATCTTGTTGAAATGTAAACCAACATGGCAGCCCCTGCTACAAAGCCTCAGCTGCCACTTGCCTGCTGTGTGCCTCAGTTCCTCATCTGTGAAATAGGGACAATTGCAGAACCTACCTTAAAGGCTATTTATAAGGATTATATGAGATGATAGAAGTAAAAGCTTATAATAGTGGCTGGCTCATCCTAAGTAGTAAATAAATGTAACCTCTCATGTCATTAGAACATAGACAAAGTTGGTCTTTTCACCATCAACTCTTTCGTACCTTCAAAACTGTATACCATTTGCACATATTATTGCTCATCTGAAGTAAGCAAGTTCACTTAAGAGTAAAAAATAAAAAATATAAGAAATTTTCAATGATAACCACATCTTAGTGGTAGAATCAGAAAGTCGCTCTCATGGTTACTTCTATGCGTTGACTTGACTGGGCCACAGGGAACCCAGATAACTGGTCAAAGATTATTCTGAGTGTTTCTGAAAGAGCATTTTTGGATGACATTAACATATTCATCAGGAGAGTAAGGCAGATTGCCCTCCACCATGTGAGTGGGCCTTGGCCAATCAGGTGACGGCTTGAATCAAACAAAAAGACCAGCCCTCCCCCAAGTGAGGGCGACTTCTCCAGTCAACTGCCTTGGACTTCACCTCCGACATAGGCTCCTCCCGCATGGTGGCCCCTGAACTAGAGGACTCGCTCCTCCACAGCTGCATGAGCCAGTTCCTTATCCTAAGCTCTCTCTCTCACTCTCCCTTCACATCCTTTCCATTCTGTTGCTCTGCAGACCCCTGACTAATACATTTGCTAAAGGGCAGCTCAGCCCTCTGCAAGGAGGGTAATGAAGTGCGGCCTCCCATCACGGCACCCCAGAGAGTGACCCAGCCCCAGCCCTGCTCCCCTGCTCAGGGGCCCCCAGAACTCTTACTGGAGCATATCCTCTCCTGGTCTGGGAACATAGCAGGGGCTTGGGAAGTTAGGTTTGGCTCAGGTTTGGTGGGAATGAAAACCTCAGCATTGTCCTTCCGCTTTGCAGACAAATTCCTTTCCCTTTTATGACCTGTAGGAAAACAAATGTTTCATGTAAGACACTGAGCGCAAGCAAGTTGGGCATTCTGTTCAGGCGTTTGTTCATTATTCATTCACTTACTCATTCAACAAATGTCTATGGAACTACTCTGTGTAGTTTGGGATTAGAGATGTGAATAATGCAGGCGATGAAACAAGTTTGCTGAGAGCCATGGTGTGCCCAGCACCACATTTTGGTAAGTACATAAAAGATTTTAGGACATGCACAGGTTTTCAAATTTTAATGTTTCTTGGCTAGGCGGCCAGGCAGTAGCTCACACCTGTAATCCTGGTGCTTTGGGAAGCCGTGGTGGGGGAATTGCTTGAGCCCAGGAGTTAAAGACCAGCCTAGGTAACATAGTGAGACCCTGTCTCTAAAAAAAAAAAAAAAAAAAAAAAAAAAGAAAAAAATAGGCTGGGCACAGTGGCTCACGCCTGTAATTCCAGCACTTTAGGAGGCCAAGACAGGTGGACCACCTGAAGTCAGGAGTTTGAGACCAGCCTGGTCAACATGGTGAAACCCCATCTCTACTAAAAATACAAAAATTAGCTGGGCATGGTGGCAGTCGCCTGTAATCCCAGCTACTTGGGAGGCTGAGGCATGAGAACTGCTTGAACCCAGAAAGTGGAGGTTGCAGTGACCTGAGATTGTGCCACTGGACTCCAGCCTGGGGGACAGAGCAAGACTCCGTCCCCACCTCCTACAAAAAAAAAAGTCAGGTGTGTTAGCACGTGCTTGTAGTCCCAGCTACTCTGGAGGCTGTTCCAGGAGCCTCCCAGGAATTTGAGGCTACAGTGAGTTATGATCGTGCCACTGCACTTAGGCCTGGGTGACAGGGCAAGACCTTATCTCAGAAAAAACCAACAAAACAAAACATGCACAATGTCAAGAAATTCAAATTCTCTCTTTTCACTTTATGCCCCAGTATCACTTGAACTGTACCTGGCATCAACTGTTCTGTGGCCTGGCCCTTCACACCCAGGAATGACTGTCAGGTCCCCTGCTTTTCCAGGGTGGAGACTCAGTCACCTCTTCAGAGCTCCGTCCCCTCGCTCCCCGTCTCCCCTGCAGCCATGCCATCTGCAGGCCCAGTGGGTCCCACATGGGACCATTATTAACACTGCCCTGACCACTTGCTGCTCCCGCAGGTGCGCCTAACACCTTTATTCCTTTGGCAAAGGTTCCCTGAGGGGCTGCAATGTGCCAGGCATGTGCTACATGCTGGGGAAGCGGAGGGTAAGAGCCGGCCTGTGCCTATAGGCTGGTGGATGGGGAGGTGTGGTGGGTGGAGAGAAAGACAACTGGGGCCAGTGAACCCGGCGCCATGATGACGCTACGGGAGCACAGGGGAGAGCTGGCCTAAGTGGATGTGGTGGGAGTGTGAAGAAGGCTTTGTGCAAGAAGCAACATCTGAGTACAGTCTGGAGGGAAAAGCAGAGAGCCAGGTTTCAGGGTTCTGAGTGGAGAGGAAAGGGACTGCGGTCATCTGGGCAGAGGGAACAGCCCAAGCAGGGTCTGGGGTGAGAACAAACATGGTGACAGCATGTCTGATGGACAAATGTCTTCTCTGGAGATGTCCATTATTGGGTGTGGATTTTCCAGAGCTGAACTGTGTCCCCTTCAAACTCTCTTTTTTTTTTTTTGAGAGGGTCTCACTCTGTCACCCAGGCTGGAGTGCAGTGGCACAATCATGGCTCATTGCAGCCTCAACCTCTTAGATTTAAGTGATCCTCCTGCCTCAGCCTCTCAAGTGGCTAGGACTAAAGGTATGCACTACTACGTCTGGGTAATTTTTTAAAAAAATTTTTTGTAGAGATGGGGTCTTGCCATGTTTCCCAGGCTGATCTGGAACTCAACTGATCCTCCCGCCTTGGCTGCCAAAACTGTTGGGATTACAGACATGAGTCACTGTGCCCGGCCCCCTCCAAATTCATACATTGAAATCCTAGCTGCCAGTACCCCTGACTGTATTTGGGCACAAGGTCTTTAAAGAGGTAATTAAGTAAAAACAAGGTCAAATAGGTGGGCTCTAATCCAATATAACTTCTCCCAAGAAGAGGAGATTAGGACACAGATACACACAGAGGGAAGATCACGGGAAGACACAGGGAGAAGATGGCCATCTACAAGCCACTTTTTTGTGGCCTCAGAAGAAAATGACTCTTGATCTCAGGCTTCCAGTCTCCAGAACTATGAGACAGTAAATTCCTGCTGTTTAAGCCACCAGTCTGTGGTACTTAGTCATGGCAACCCTCACAAACTGACATAGTGTCTGATTCCAAACATTCCCTCATTTCTCTTTCCTTAGGTTTACCATGGTTCAGAAAAGATTGTCTTCTCTTGGCACACCCAGCTTTGAGAGTGCACATGAATAGGAGACAGAGGTGCAGGCAGAGGCCAGACCAGCCCGAGTCAAAGCTTAGGAACAGAGGATGGAGACAGTTGCAAGTAGGCCTCTCTTCACCTCCCAAGTCCTCCTCTCTCCTCCCTGCCCCTCACCAATCGTTTTGCTCATTCTACTTTCCAAGATCTTTCTTCACAAACCTCCTCCATTGGATGCTGCTGTTTCTGTGTGTCAGCATCCTCCCTCCTTCAGGTTCACCTTGAGTTTCTTTTGGAAATGAGGGCTTTACTGTACTATCGTGTGACTGGGTGGTGATAACCACACCCCTTAGTCCTATTGGTTAGACCTGGCCAATCAGAGCCACAGTGATCCAATCAGAGACAGCATGTGACCCTGTGTGTGCCAGCATCCTCCCTCCTTCAGGTTCACCTTGAGTTTCTTCTGGAGATAAGAGCTTTACTGCACTATCAAGGGGCTGGGTGGTGATAACCACACCCCTTAGTCCTATTGGCTGGACCTGGCCAATCAGAGCCACGGTGATCCAAGCCGAGACAGCATGTGACCCTGTGTGGGTTGGAGAACCAGGTCTGGGACTTTTGCTGGGGCCTTTGGGGAAAGAAAAATTCACTTTCTGAGAGGTTGCAAAGTCAGTGTCATATTTAAAGGCAATTCTGCCTTTGTATGTTGGATAGTCTACTAAGAATGGAAGCAAGACACAGGAAAGCAGAGAAGGAGGAGGAGAGCAAGAGGGTGACGGAGATGGGAGAAGAGAGAGGGAAGAGGCCAGAAGGGAAAAGGGAGTGGGAAGAGAGGAGATGGGAGAGAGATGGAGACGCAGAGGGAAAGGAAGAGGAAGAGGGAGAGGGGAGAAAATGAGTCTTGCTACATCTCAGAACCTTTCAGTTACTCAAGTCAATAAATAGTCCCTCAGCTTAAGCTACTGTGTATTAGCCAACTGGTATGTAGATGCTGCAAAACATCTTACAACGTACAGAACAGACACCTCCAACTATCTGCCAGGAATTTACCATCTGGAATTTCAGGGCCCTGAGGAAGCCTTTGGGAAGCTCTGCATCTTGCAATCAACAGAGACCTGACTGATATACCTCCCTGGCCTGTGGGACACTCTAACCAAAGTGGAATTCAAAGGACCACTGGAAGTTTAAGTCCTGCTATTAGATGCAGAGACACCAATGGCAAAGAAATGATACACAAGACAGAGCTCACTTTTGGAAGCTGGGTTAAATTCCAGCACCACGAGGGTGTCTGGGCCAGGGGCAGAGCGTCCTTCTGTCTCCTGTTCCCCAGGAACATCTTTCTGTGTTGAAACCCCACTGGAAGGAGGGCAGTCATCTCTGGGATGGCCCATCAGCGCCAGGTCCTCTGGCTCAGGCTCAGAGAGTATGTCTTCCTCGATAGAGTCATACTCATCGCTGGAACAATCCTTTTGTTTCCTTTGTAGATTTACACTAAGTTCCAGGCTTTTTCTCAGCTCCTGCAAAAAGCCCAGAAGAGATGAGAGACAAATATGGTACCTTGAGAAAACTTATTTGAAAATAGATCATTTGAACCAAAGAATTATTCTCCCCAAACTAACATTTAACAACATTATCTCAACCCTTGTGTTGTCACTGCTTTGAAGATGAGAAAACAAAGGGCAGGGGAAAATGAGCAACTCCCTGGACAGAGCAGTGTTGTTAATATTAACTGTGGTGTTTGTATCCTGGAGATGCTGGGAGAAGGTGGGGTGGGGGGGAGTGAACATGTGAAGGAGAGGGAGAGAGAAACAGACAATATGGCTTGTTAAAATCTGGGGCTTGTTCAAACAGATTGTGGAGTCCCACCCACTGATTCAGCGGGTCTGGGATGGGGCCTGAGCATGTGCATTTCTAATAAGGTGATCCTGATACTGCTGGTCCAGGGACCACGCTTTGACTATGAACTCCCAAAGGCCTCCAAATGACCCTCAAATCCCAGATGGTAAAATGTCTGGCCGGTAGTTGTTGGGGGCTGTCCTGCATATTGTAGGGTGTTGAGCAGCATCTAAATGTCATACTATTTAGCACTTAACTACAACTGCTTGACGATTTTTTTCATGTTTCTTTTGTCTACATGAAATTGTAGATTCCTTACGGCTAAGCATTAAGATCTATACTTAGAGGGACCAGGACATGAATCACCCAAACCAAGATATTTCAGAGAGAAAGCGAGCACTATTATATTTACACTGGGACAAAAAAAAGTATAAACGGAGCTGGGACAGTGGCTCATGTTTGTAATCCCATCACTTTGGGAGGCCGAGGCAAAAGGACTACTTGAGACCAGGAGTTCAAGACCAGCCTGAGCAACATAGTGAGACTCTGTTTGGGCAAACCAGTATGTTTGGTCAGCCTAGCTATACTACCCCTTGTAGCCTGTATAGTATCTATCCAATGTAGCTCTAAAAAAATGAGAAGCAATCAATAAAGTTTTGATAATTGACCAATAAACATAACAGTTATTGCAGTAGGCTGAATAAGGGCTCCCCAAAGATGTTCATGTCCTAATCCCTGGAACCTGTGAACTCCTGAGGGGTTGGGAGGAAGTGAGGAACACCATATAGAACACTTTTACCATCTTAGAGAAATCATCCTACACAGACCCATGATAGAAATATAGATGCTACAGACACCACTGGTGAGGACTCAGGAAATGAACATGTAACTGAAAACTGGAGCCCAGGGAATCCTGTTATGTAGCAGTAGAATCTTAGCTGAATTGTGTCCTACAGTGTTGTGGAAAGCAGAACATGTAAGAGATGAACTTGAATATTTAACTCAGGAGATTTCCAAGCAAAGTGCTGAAGATTCAGTCTGTTTTTCTCCTGCTGCTTAAAGTAAAATGTGAGAGGAAAGAGACAGACTGAGGGAAGAACTGTTAAGGAAAAGGGAACCAGGACTTGGCGATTTGGATGATTTTTAGCCTATCCAGATTGCAGAAGATTCTAAAATTAGGAGATTCACTGTCAGAAAAGTATGCTATGGAGATAAAGCTAAAGGTGTGGCTGGACAACCTTTTTACTTGTACCTCAGAAGGATGCAAAGTGCAAAGTATTCAGTCGTATGGAGGGCTCTTTCAGGAGATTAAACATGTGGCTCATGGATCCCCTTAGACATCTCAGCGGAAGCCAGGACAGAGGGGGGATTTTCCAGGAAAGATTTGCAGAGGAGTCCCTTGTCTAAAGGAGCAAATCCTAGAGACATACATGGGAGTCCCACATGACTTTTGAGAATGTCATACTAGGAGAAACACTGCCAGCTTGGACTGAATGGGAGAAAGAAAGAACAGAACGAAAGAAGGTTGTCAGACTCCCCAGAATTCTACAGGCAGGAAATTGGCTGATGAAATGGCTCATCTACAAACACAGGCTGCTCTTCCTGAAAAAGGAAGAATGACTCCAAGGATGGAGCTGTGGGCCAAGAGAACAGAGCCCCGAACCACAGAGAATTATTTCCAGGCCTTGAAAGCTAAAGGAGTTTGCCCATTGGGCTTTAAAATTGCCTGGGTTTGGTGATTCCTCTTTTTTCCCTGTTATTTGCCCTCCTTTTAAATGGGAATTTTGATATGATTTGACTGTGTCCCCACCCAAATCTCACCTTGAAATGTAATAATCCCCATGTGTCAAGGGCGGGGCCAGGTGGAGATAACTGAATCATGGGGGCAGTTTCCCCATACTGTTCTCGTGGTAGAGAATAGTCTCATGAGATCTGATGATTTTATAAAGGGGAGTTCCCCTGCACAAGCTCTCTTGCCTGCCACCATGTAAGCCGTGACTTTGCTCCTTCTTTGCCTTCTGCCATGACTGTGAGGCCCCCCCCAGTCATGTGGAACTGTGAGTCCATTAAACCTCTTTCCCTTATAAATTACCCATTCTCAGGTATGTCTTTATTAGCAGTGTGAGAACAGACTCATACAGGAATGTTGTTAATTGTCATCCTATGCCTGATCCACCATTGTATTTGGGAACAGATAACTTGCTTTCTATTTTCACTCATCTATAGATGAGAAAAATTTGCCCCAAGATAGGTCATACCCAGGGTCTTACCCATAACCAATTTAGATGATGAGATTTTGGATTTTTGAGCTGATGAGACTTAGATGATATTCTGGACTTGAGTTGATACGGTAATGGATTCAGAGTTTTGGAAAACTTGGGATGGGATGGATGGATTTTGCATGTGGGATGGAGATGAATCTTTGGGGGCCAGAGGGTAGTCTGTGGTATGCTGGATAAATGGTCCCCAAAGATGTCCATATCCTAGCCCCTGGGAGCTGTGGAGATGCTGCCTTACAGGTCAAAGGGACTTTGAAGATGTGATCAGGTAAAGAATCTCCAGATGGGGAGAGGAGCCTGGATTATCCAGGTGAGTCCAATGTAATCACAGGGGTCCTATGAGAGAGAAGCAGGAAGATCAAAGTCAAATAGAGAATATGTAAGAATGGAAGCAGAGGTCAGGGAGGAGCGAGCTATAGTGCTGGATTTGAAACAGGAGGACGTGACCACAAGCCAAGGAATGTAGGTGGCCTCTACAGTCTGAAAAAGGCAAGGGAATGAGCTTTCCTCTCAAGCCTCCAGAAGGAATGCAGTCCTGCCAATGCCTTGATTTTAGACCAGTGAAACTGATTTTGGATTTCTGACCTCCAGAACTAAGCCACCAAGTTTACAGCAAGTTGTTACAGCAGCAAATAGGAAATAAATACAGCTGTCTCTTTTTAGAGTTCTCCCCTTCCATCCCTTGATATCAAGTATTGGTGATACACATTTAATATAATTAATTAATTATCTCTGTTGCCCACTGCAGTGGTGTGATCACAACTCACTGCAGCCTCGACCTCCTGGGCTCGAGTGAGCCTCCCACCTCAGCCTCTTGTGTAGCTAGGACTACAGGTGTGAGCCACCACACCCAGATACCAGTGATATTTACTGGGCAACTAAAACACTGCCTGGCACATAGTAGGTGCTCGACCAATATCTGCTGAATGACTGAATAGATTCCATTGATGACTGGGTGGTGGCTGTGTGCAGACGCAAAGTGCCCTCACGTACCTTGGAGGTGACACCGGTGACAGGACCCTTAGCAAGTTACTTACCTCCTTTGACTTGCATCTTGACGTCCATAAAAATAGATTAACAAATCCCTACTTTGCAGAATTGCTTTAAAGCAGAGGTCTGAACTGGGAGTAATTTTGTCCCCCCACCCAACTCCAGGGGACATCCGGTAGTGACTTGAGATATTTTTGATCAGAACCTGGGGAGAGTCGTCCTATTGGCATCTATTACATGGACACCAGGGATGCTGCTAAACATAACAGAATGTCCAGGACAGCCCCATAACAAAAAATGATCCGGCCAAAATGTCAAGGTTGAGAAACGATTAAAGCAAGTGCGGATTCACTGCTGGTGTTTAAAAAAATAACACCAGGTCTCCTAATTGAGTGTATTGAGATGGTTCATGCAACCTTCATGCAAACCAGACTGAGGTCATGGCTTATGTCTTCGAAGTCTGACAGTGGTGGGCAGTTGGAGGGGCAACAGATTCACTGCTCCTCCAGAGGGCAACGCGAGTTCCTAGGTGACCTGCTGTTTAACAGCAATTTCGGCAGCTGTAAAACTAGTAATCCTTTACAGTAGAATAATGCTCTGTACTCTATAAAACATTTTCAACCCTTTTTCTCCTTTGATCCTCAGAAAAACCCTGTAAGACAGATAGGTAGAGTAAAACCCTGGGATAACATGAATTCAGTTAAAACAAAATAGCCTATTGGCTCTTATGCTTGGCCCAACTCCCATTCTCAAGTGAGGTCAACTTAGGTTCTGTTCTGCTGGGGTGGGGGCAAGGCTGGGTGAGAAAACAATGGGTACATCCCTCTCTCTGCAGCCCCTACTCTTGCCCAGTCACTGTGGATTACAGTCTTAGCTGGGAGACTGCTGTCACTGTCCCGGAAATCTCAGTCCCAGGGCCCCGAATCGTCCCCACTGATGTCTAAGACCAAGTGCAGCCACCAAAGATGGCCAGTTTCAGGAAGGATTTGGATGGGGCATTAGGACCCTTGCACCCATGGTCAGCTGAGCAGACTTCCTCTGGCCTCTTCATGACCTTCACTATGTTGCAACCCCACATTTTGAGTGATTGAATTGTGGGGATACCCCCAAATTTGAGGAACTGTGACCAGCCTTTATGCTGGTCCAACCTCTCACAGTGATTAAGTGGCATAGCTGTGACTTCTGCACTCCGCCACGCCTCCTTGCTCCTTCTAGATTATCCACGCATGACAGACTCTCTTGCATCTGTCATGGCCCAGCCAGTGGGGAAGACAATATGGCAACCACCATTCATTAAGGCTTCATGCATGCACATGTGCTTAGGTGCTCTGTTAAGAGCGGAGGTAGCAGTGGAAAGCAAGATGGCAAACCTCTGGCCTTATAGGAGCATACAGTGTGGGGCAGGAGGAGACAGCCAGGCGATGTATAAATATAAACAGAGGCATTTCAGAGGTGGCCAGGACTATGAAGGAAGCCCTTGTCTGGATGATGCGACAGGGCGACTGGCCTGAGGGGGCCCTGATGAATGGTGGTCAGGGAAGGCTGAGTGCTGAAGAACCACCTGGTAGTGTCTGGGACACAAGGCTGTCTGGGGGTAGGAAGAGCAGAGGCAAACGCCAGGAGGCAGGAACGGCTGGAGGGCATATGCTCCCTAGAGGGAGGCAGCGGTCACGGGGGACAGGGCTTTGTGGGCCTCAGGGAAGTGTGGATTTTGTTCTATGCACTATGAGAAGCTGCTGAAGGGTTCTAAGCAGAGATACAATGTTATCTGATTTCTGTTTTTATTTTTTATTAATTTATTTTTTTGAGACGGATTTTCGCTCTTGTTGCCCAGGCTGGAGTGCAGTGACAGGATCTCGGCTCACTGCAACCTCCACCTCCCAGGTTCAAGCAATTCTCCTGCCTCAGCTTCCCAAGTAGCTGGGATTACAGGTGTCCGCCACCACGCCTGGCTGATTTTTGTATTTTTAGTAGAGACATCGTTTCACCATTTTGGCCAGGCTGGTCTCAAACTTCTGACCTGAAGTGATCCAACCACCTCAGCCTCCCAGAGTGTTGGGATTACGGGCGTGAGCCACTGTGCCTGGCCTGACTTCTGCTTTTAAAAGATCTCTATGGCTCTTGGATACCAGCTGGATTTTAGGAGGTGGGACAAGGGTGGAAACAGGGCTACCGGCTTTGCTGCAGTTGCAGGTGAAAGAGGAAGGTGGCAGTAGAGGTGGGGACAGGGAGGAGGCCTCGAGATCTATTTTGGAGGCAGAGATGACAGAAATGACTGACTAGAAATGAATCATATGCATACCCTCTGACCTAGCCCTTCCGGGAATGTATCCTTTAGTCCTAAGTACACAAAGATCGTTGAGGCATCCTTTATATTACAGAATGGTCCACATGGTTATCAATGAGAGATGGATTAAATAACTAATACAGCAGGTGTTCACTGAGCCCCAGGCAGCTCTTCCAAAGAATGAGGTAGCTCTACTTTTGCATTTCTTTGGGCAGATATCAAGATACACATTTAAGTAAAAAGAAGCATGTTGAAAAATGTACATATAACATGAACTTAATTTTAAAATCATTGTTAATTTCTATACATGTAGGTATGCATATATGCGTAGAAAAGTCTGGAAAATAGGCACCTAACTGTTTTTTTTTTTTTTTTTTTTTTTTGAGATGGAGTCTTGCTCTGTTGCCCAGGCTGGAGTACAGTGGCACGATCTCGGCTCACTACAACCTCTGCCTCCTGGGTTCAAACGATTCTCCTGCCTCAGCCTCCCGAGCAGCTGGGCTTACAGGCACACACTACCACACCTGGGTAATTTTTTGTATTTTTAGTAGAGATGGAGTTTCACCATGTTGGCCAGGCTGGTCTTGAACTCTTGACCTCAAGACTCTTGATCTCAGGTGACCCACCTGCCCTGGCCTCCCAAAGTGCTTGGATTACAGGTGTGAGCCACCGTGCCCAGCCAGCACCCAACTATTAACAATGATCTCTCTGAGAGCCTTTCCAGGACTTTCCTTTTCTTCTTTATTCTTAAAAGAAGTATTTAGTATTAGCATGCATCCAATTTTGTAGTTTAAAAAAATGATATATTTACTTTTATGTTTAAATCTTGTCTCTCCTTCTTACAAATAAACAAATTCCCTAGAGAAGTGGCAGGGAATGGTGGAGTGGAGGACCCTGGATAGCCAGCTGCCTGGAAAAATCATCTCTATCCCTGAAACACGTTTGGTTCCCAAAAGCCAATGACAAACAGCAGCACTCAATGCCGGAAGACAATGGAGCAGCATCTGTCTAACTCGAGAATAAAGTATCCAGCCAAGAGGTCCAGACTGGAAAGTAACAGACCATCCATCTCAAACAGCCAGAAACCCAGGGAATACAGATGGCATTCATGAGCTCTTCTCAGAAAATATCACCCAGGTGACAAAATCCAGACCAATGAAAGAGGAAATCAAAATAAAGATAGAGGCATGGAGAAGCTGTGATCAAAGGTCTAATGGTAAGCGCTGTAGCCACTTAAAGTTTGAATAAATACTAGGCGTTTATGCACATTAGGGAGATGGACCAGAATGCAATGCTATAAACCTAAGCCCTTAGCTTAGCTAACAAAAATCGGAGAGGGCAGGCAATGCGGGTGGCCTCATTTTCCACACCAGAAAGTCAACCCAAATGCATCTCAAATGGAAACCAGAGTTTTTAAAAAATGGCACCTCTAACCTCTTATTTCATAATGTATTAAACTGATGGCTATTTTAAGAAATAATGTTTCCTGTGATAAAGAAATTTGAATTTCAATAATTCCTCCTGTTTCAATTTGGTTTCTTTTTCTTCTTTTAAACTAATGGAAATTTAAATGCCATGATTGTATTTGCGAAATATATACAGGCCAGGTGCAGTGGCTCATGCCTATAATCTTGGCAGTTTGGGAAGCAGAGGCGGGAGGATTGCTTGAGCCCAGGAATTTGAGACCAGCCTGGGCAATAAAGTGAGACCCCCAACTCTATTTTTAAAAAATTAAAAAATAAAACAAAAAAAATCCCTCTCCGCAAAGAAAATATATATAAAAGAGCAGCCTAGATTCGGTGTGGCTGGCAGCTTCTTCGCAAAGGAAACAAATGCATTTGCTCACACTGGATGAACCTAGGCCCTTATAATGCTCACGTGATCTAAACCATCTGTCCCAGGGGCAGAGGGGAGACAAACTGAGGAGCAACATTCCCTGGAGGAAGCCGTTCAAAACCTTTCCATCTGGAAAGATGAGGACCTTGGGCTGGTCGCTTTGAAAGCCAATCTGCCCGTACTTCAAAGAGATACCATGCTGTGGGATCTACCAGGTACTTTGAAGCCATCATCCAGAAATTTCTCTGAAAAACCATACTTTATAGTTTTGCTTCAAAACCTTGTTATATTTGATTTCAGTGTTCAGTGTTTAAAATGTTAAGTTCAAACTCTTTCAACAGAAAGCCCTCTGCATGGAGGCCAGGCTGCCAACACCGCAGGTGGAGATTGGATGACAGGGACTGCACGCAAATGGGTCTCCTCACTGGGGATCCAGGGAGGAGGTGGAGGGACAGATGCTGATACAAAGACTTAAAGGTAGTTTCTAGAAGAACCACTGACTGAAATGCAGCAGGGGTTTGATGGTCAGTGAATTAATGCCTTCTATGCCTGAGCTTCCTCTTTCTGCTGAACTAGGAAAGAGTGACATCAGGCGACCATCAAACATGAAGTTTTTGCAATAAGAGTATCAGTACTGTGATATCAAAAACAACAGCTACTAATTGCTAAGCTTCTGTTACATTATCAGGCACGAAGCTGACTTACCTATACACCTTATCTCATTTCTTTTCCTTTTCCTTTTTTGAGGCAGGGTCTTGCTCTGTCACCCAGGCTGGGGTGCAGTAATACCACCTTGGCTCACTGCAACCTCCACCTCCTGGGTTCAAGCGAAGCTCCCACCTCAGTCTCCAGAACAGCTGGGATTACAGGTGCATATCACCACAACTGGCTAATTTTTAATTTTTTTGTAGAGATGAGGTCTTACTCTGTTGCCCAAGCTGGTCTCAAACGCTTGGGCTCAAGCAATCCTCCTGCCTCAGACTCCCAAAGTGCTGGGATTGTAGGCATGAACTACCACACCCAGCCACCGTATTTCATTTCAACCTCCTAACATGCCAGTGCAGTAGGTCTCCTCATCTTACAGGCTTGGAGGACTTAAGTACAAGTTCAAGGTCACATGGCCAGTAATGGCAGAGCCAGGGTATGGAGGAATGAGCATCTGCCTCTGTATTAGTCCGTTTTCATGCTGCTGATAAAGAGATACCCACGACTGGGAAGAAAAAGAGGTTTACTCGACTTACAGTTCCACATGGCTGGGGAGGCCTCACAATCATGGCAGAAGACAAGGAGGAGCAAGTCACGTCTTACATGGATGGCAGTAGGCAAAGAGAGAGAGCTTGGACAGGGAAACTCCCGTTTTAAAAACCATCAGATCTACTGAGACTCATTCACTATCACAAGAACAGCGCAGAAAAGACTTGCCCCATAATTCAATTACCTCCCACCTGGATCCTCCCATGACATGTGGGAATTATGGGAGCTACAATTCAAGATGAGATTTGGGTGGGGACACAGCCAAACCATATCAGACTCCAAAGTCCAGACTCTTAACCACATGACTATGTTTATTCCCTGCCTGGTACCAACTTGGAAGCAACTGGTCTGTAGAGAGGAATGAAAGTCAGGTGCACAGTGATTGTCCACTGACTTGCACAAAATTGATGAAACCTGCCAGTAAGAGCTTTAGATACAAAGCTGCCTTGAGGCCACTAAACGTGTTCATGTATGTGTTAAGTGTGAGTGGATGAAGCACTAAACTCCTAACTCTACTTACAAAGGCAAATGAGCTGGGTCTTACTTCTGGGCCTGACTCAGTTTACCCTGTATCCCCAGGTGAGTTGCTGAGCTTCAAGCCCTCACCTTTGCTATGGGAAAATGTGCCCTGATTAGCTCACAAAAAAAAAAGGCTGCTGAGGGGACAAAATGAAATTAACAGCTAGGAATCAGTGTTTTGTGATTGCTTTAATAGGGTTCTAGTTTTTGCAGAAAATTTAAAATTTTGATGATGGCATCTTTTATTATTTCTCAGATGCTACTGAATCTGCCTATTAGAAGCTTGGATGCTTAGACCATGAAGCCACAGTGGAAACTTTAAGACAGTCCTCAAGACCTAGCAGCAGTCTCGGGGGTAGAGGTCACTGACATGCAGGCAGAAAGGCCAGACCTCCCCAACCAACCCCCTGCCCCCAGAACCCCAATAATGTCTCTCATTTGGTTGGCAGTTTTGTAAAACCAGGATTTGAATGTCTTGAGTCTGGCATGCACTGTTAGTTGCGGTAATTCCCACTAACTTCTTTCTCACTATATGAGGCATTTTACACATTCATATTATTAATCTGCCTGGACCATGAAGGCTTTTTACCCAGCACTGAAGAGTTCATTGATTAATTTGTTCTTTTTTTCTCATTCATCCATTTATTCAACACATTTTTTTTTTTTT
>NW_016813570.1:195256-198701 GCF_001698545.2 Rhinopithecus bieti | reverse complement strand
TAAGCAGAGGATGTGTCTGTGACTCTGTTAGACCATAGTGAAATGAACCTGGACCATCTGTTCTCTGTGCCCACTCCACTTGGAAGCATGTTTCTAGCTTCCTGGTATTAACATTAGCTCAGAACCTATTATGCAACCAGCCTCGAAATGTCTGAATGGTTCCCTTTACTTTTCTTTTCTTTCCCTTTTTTTTTTTTTTTTTTTTTTTTTGTTTGAGACAGGGTCTCACTCTGTCACCCAAGCTGGAGTGCAGCGGCATGATCATGGCTCACTGCAATCTCGACCTCCTGGGTTCAGGAGATTCTCCCACTTTTGAGTAGCTAAGACTACAGGTGTACACCATCATGCTCAGCTAATTTTTGTATTTTTTGTAGAGATGGGGTCTTGCCATGTTGCCCAGGCTGGTCTCGAACTGGGCTCAAGCGATCCTCCTGCCTTGGCCTCCAAAAGTACTGGGATTATAGGTATAAACCACCACACATGGCAATAAATATTTTTTGTTGAGTATACGTGTCCCCCATAAGCAGGTGTGACTAGCAGGTGCTAGGGATAGAGTGAATGACAAGACAGACTTATGGAATCTACAATCTGGCAACATCTCTTATGTAATCCATAACAGATTACCAGAGTAATGAGTGCCAAAAATCCAAATCTGGGGCTTGCCAGTCCACATCCGTAATAAAGTGGCTTGTGCCCTAACTTTAGGGTCAACTCTGAGTTTTTTGTTTCTGTTTTTGTTTTTGTTTTAAGAGACAGGGTCTTGCTTTGTTTCCCAGGTTGGAATGCAGTGGTACAATCATAGCTCACTAACTCCTGGGCTCAAGTTATCCTACCACCTCAGCTTCCTGAATAGCTGGGACTACAGGTATGTGCCACTGCACTTGGCTAATTTTGTACGATTTTTGTAGAGACAGGGTCTCACTATGTTGCCTGAATTGGTCTTGAGCTCCAGGCCTCAAGTGATCTTCCCACCTCGGCTTCCCAAAGTACTGGGATTACAGACGTGAACCACTGTGCCTGGCCTAACTCTGCATATTTTAAAAATCACATTCCCAACCGACCGGGCATGGTGGCTCACACCTGTAATCCCAATACTTTGGCAGGCTGAGGTCACTTGAGGTCAGGAGTTTGAGACCAGCCTGGCCAACATGGTGAAACCCCATCTCTACTAAAAATACAAAAATTAGCCAGGCATGGTGGTGGACGCCTATAATCCCAGTTACTCAGGAGGCTGAGGCAGGAGAATCACTTGAACCCGGGAGGCAGAGGTTGCACTGAATCAAGACTGCATCACTGTACTTCAGCCTGGGTGACAGAGTGAGAGTCTATCAAAATAAACAAAAAAACAAAAAAACAAAAACAAAACAAAACAAAAAAACCTCATTCCCCTACATTAATTTTGATAGAACTAAGGCTAGGAAAATTTGAATTATACATGTGTTTTAAATACCTGGGCAATATTTTTAGTTTTCTGACACCTTCTTACTGCCCCTGTTCAACCTTTGATTTTCTTTTCATGAATTTTCATTCAAACTAAGTGTATTTATAAAGTACCCTGGAGTTCAGCCTCTAAAGTGCATCACTGGAGAAAAACCAAAACAATCTTTGTCTTGGGGAAGAGAGTGACAGAAGAGAAAATGAACTCAGGAAGTAGAAGGGCCTGGGAGACTGCCCACTTTCCAAAGTGCTTTCCTGCTTTGGGGGCCCCTGGCCAAACCCTCAGCATCAACCTGGCTGAGCAATCAATAAGGAGATTGGACAGGGATAGCAGGACAGAAACCAAATATCAAAGAATGCCACTGGCTGACTAGAAAATTTCAGGAATTCCTGAAAGATAGAGGGGAGAGATCACATCCATAAAGAACTAAAGGAAGAGGAAACTGCAGATTAAAACATACATGGTGGGTTGGGCACAGTGGCTCATACCTATAATCCCAGCACTTTGCCAGGCTGAGGCGGGTGGATCACCTGAGGCCAGGAGTCCAAGACCAGCTTGGCCAACATGGTGAAACCCCATCTCTACTAAAAATACAAAAATTATCTGGGCATGGTGGCACACACCTGTAGTCCCAGTTACTTGGGAGGCTGAGACAGAAGAATCGCTTGAACCTGGGAGGCGGAGGTTGCAGTGAGCCGAGATCGTACCACTGCACTCCAGCCTGGGCAACAGAGTGTCCTGTCTCAAAAAAAATAAAAATAAAAACACAGACATGGTATATTAGTCTGTTCTCATGCTGCTATGAAGAAATACCTGAGAGTGGGTAATTTACAAAGAAAAGAGGTTTAGTTGACTCAAAGCTCCCCATGGCTAGGGAGGCCTCAGGCAACTTCTAATCATGGCAGAAAGCACCTCTTCACAGGGCGGCAGGAGAAAGAAATGAGTAAAGGGGGAAGCATGCTGGGCTCGGTGGCTCAAGTCTATAATCCCAGCACTTTGGGAGGCTGAGGTGGGCGGATCGTTTGAGGATTAGGAGTTCGACACTAGCATGGCCAACATGGTGAAACCCCATCTCTACTAAAAATATAAAAAATTAGCCAGGCATGGTGGTGGATGCCTGTAATCCCAGCTACTCATGAGGCTGAGGCAGGAGAATCGCTTGAACCCAGGAGGCGGAGGTTGCAGTGAGCCAAGATTGCTCCACTGCATACCAACCTGGGTGACAGATTGAGACCCTGTCTCAAAGGAAAAAAAAAAAAAACAACTCCAGAGAACAGAACAGAAACAATGAAAGAGAATGATAATAACAATAGTAATAATAAATGAAAATTTTCCAGTGCTAAAGAAAGACAAGCGTGCAGATGCCCCTGGCTTCAGCCTACAGGTGAGCCTCTCTGCTGCTCCTTACTTAATATAGCCGGGGATGGGCTACAGCCCTAAAAGTGGCCCCCAACTCTAGCCTCAGGGCTCCCTCTCACTCATCTTGATGCTGGACTCACTTACACATGCACATACTGCTCCTTCTATGGAAGTTTTTATGGCCCAGAAATTTTTGCTGAAAAGGCCCACTTCGTGTTTTCAATGGGACAAAGATTTTGAGACAGATATATTCACATGGATGAAAGGTACACTCTCTCAAAAAACATTTTGACTCTATATGCAAAGAATGACAGATATTTGAAATATATAAAGCAAAAACAAATGCAGGGGAAAATTGACCATTTCACAGAAATCAACCAGATCAAATAGACAAAATGTAAGTAGCCGGGCGCAGTGGCTCAAGCCTGTAATCCCAGCACTTTGGGAGGCCGAGGCGGGTGGATCACGAGGTCAGGAGATCGAAACCATCCTGGCTAACACCCAGCACTTTGGGAGGCCGAGGCGGGCGGATCACGAGGTCAGGAGATCGAAACCATCCTGGCTAACACGGTGAAACCCCGTCTCTACTAAAAATACAAAAAATGACCCGGGCCTGGTGGCAGGAGCCTCTAGTCCCAGCTACTCTGA
>NW_016813570.1:176459-192928 GCF_001698545.2 Rhinopithecus bieti | reverse complement strand
GGCAGGGCTTGCGGGGAGCCGAGATCCGGTCCCTGCCCCCCCGCCGGGGGGCCCCGGGGAGACTCCGTCTCAAAAAAAAAAAAAAAAAAGTAAGTAGTGGTTGGTTTGCTAATGAGTATAAGAGTTTCCAGAGAAGCTTATTAAAAATGCAGGCTCTGAGCACTCCATGCCTCCTCCAGATCCAATTATATACCTATGGGTGTGGTGTGAGAATTCACGGCTTTAATAAGCAGCCCAGATGATGCTAATATAGGTAGTCTGGGACCATACTTTAAGAATCACGCAGTTAAGTGTTATAACTAATTGTGTGTGATTTAACAGATATATTGAGAACTTTGTACCAAAAAGAGAATGATGATTCTTTTGAAACATCATAGAACATTCATAAAAATCATCTGGTAGGCCATAAACGAAAACCTCAGTAACTTTCAAATCCCAGAAATTAAACCATCTTTAATTTTAGGCCATTTTTAATCATAATGTGGCCAAATTAGAAACTAACACAAAACGATAGCAAAAAAACCAAAAACAAACAAACAAAAAAAAAACCAAAAAAAACTAGATAAACAAAAAAATGGTTTACTTAGAACGTTTGGAAAAACTCTCCTAAATAAAGAAGAGAGACTGGGTGTGGTGGCTTGTGCCTGTAATCCCAGCACTTTGGGAGGGCAAGGTGGGAGGACTGCTTGAGGCCAGGAGTTCAAGACCAGTCTGGATAACATAGCAAGTCCCTCTCTCTATGAAAAAATTAAAAGATTAGCCGGGCATGGTGGCGCAGGCCTGTAGTCCCAGCTGCTTGCAAGGTTGAGGCAGGTGCATCGCTTGACCCCAGAAGGTTGAGGCTGCAGTGACCCATGATCACGGCCTGCATTCCAGGCTGGGTGACAGAACAGGACCCTGTCTTAAATGAAGAAATAAACATACACAAGGGAAGAAAAACCACCCCGAAGTAATAAGCCAATAGAAATAAATAGCTGGGCACGGGCACGGTGGCTCATGCCTGTAATCCCAGCACTTTAGGAGGCCAAGGCGGGTGGATCACCTGAGGTCAGGAGTTTGAGACCAGCCTGGCTAACATAGTGAAACCCCATCTCTACAAAAAAAAAAAAAAAAAAAAAAAAAAATTAGCCGGGTGTAGTGACACGCCTGCAGTCCTAGCTACTTGGGACGATGAGACCGGAGAATTGCTTGAACCTGGGAGACGGAGGTTGCAGCGAGCCGAGCGAGACTCCGTTGCACTGCACTCCAGCCTGGGCGACAGAGTGAGACTGTCTCAAAATAAATAAATAAATAAATGACAAAGAAACTATTACCTAGTACTACATGGTAAAATTTGCAGAAAAAATACAAAGCAATATTCAGAAGAAAACTTACAGCCTAAAGGTATAGCCTAATTGATATATTAGAAAACAGTATGAAAATTAAATGGGCTAGGTGCGGTGGGTCACACCTGTAATCCTAGCACTTTGGGAAGCCAAACGGGAGGATTACTTAAGCCTAGGAGTTTGAGACCAGCCTGGGCAACATGGTGAGACATCATCTCTATCTTTAAAAAAAAAAAAAAGGGAAAGAAAAAAGAAATTAAACATTTAACTTAAGGCAGGTTACAGTGGTGGAGGTCAGGGAGAACCAATGTGATAAATTAAATCAAAAAGTTTGAGAGAGGAATTAAGATGAAAGCAGAAATAAGCTGAAAAGAATAACAAATAAGTGAGTAAATGAATGAATGGATAACTAAATGAATAAAGTATACTTGCTCAATAAAAGTAAGAGCTTGAGATGTTTTGGCTGGGTAGATATAGACAGCTTTTCATATTATACTCAATTTACTTCTGAACTGTTTGAATCTTTTTAAATGAGAAGGCACCCATGTATTAGGTGTTAGATAAAATGATACAAAATAATGTAAAAATTGTTTCACATCATACCTAGGAAATTCTAAGTCGGCTATAAATGCAAGATATTAAAGTTATTCTAATATTGATTCAGAAGATATTCTTTATTTTCATTAAGATTGAAAAATATGCTTTATTAAGTTCAATTCATCTGGCACCTTCATTTGCAGAAACACCCTACTGAGGGATAGGATGACTACATCTCTTACTTCTGGACCTGTAATTCATGGGCATTTAGTGCTTGTTCAGCATCATTTCACATCATTCATGCTCATCACCAAATTATTCCTGCTCAGCTGGCCCTGTGCTGTCTGACCCACCTGCCCAGGGCCCTTCTAATGCCATAAGCCAGCCGTCTTTTGGTCTGAGCTGTCCAGTTGGTCATCCCTGGGGGCGTTTGATGTTTCTAGGTAACAGATGGGCTAGGTCAAGAGCCACTGTCAAGAAGAAAGACCTCTTCTTCCTATCTCATCAGGAACTGACAAAGCTTTCATTAGCTAAATCAGAAGTTGCAAGTTGGTAGTCTAAAGGCCACATCTGGCCAGCAGGTATATTTTGTTTGGTCCACAGGAAATTGTGAATTAGGCTGGGCATGGTGGCTCATGCCCATAATCCCAATGCTTTGGGAAGCCTACATAGGCAGATTACCTGAGCTCAAGAGTTCAAGACCAGCCAGGGCAACATAGTGAAACCCCATTTCTACTATATATATATATATATATATATATATTAGCCAGGCACAGTGACTTGTGCCTGTAATTCCAGCTACCTGGGAGGCTGAGGCAGTAGGAAAGCTTGAGCTCAGGAGGTCGAGGCTGCAGTGAGCTATGATTACGCCACTGCACTCCAGCCTAGGTGACAGGGCAAAACCCTGTCTGAAAAACAAACAAACTGTAAATCAGTTTCCAACATAAAAACAATTGGGAGAAATTAAACATAAAGAAACCCAGGCCGGGCACAGTGGCTCACTCCTGTAATCCCAGCACTTTGGGAGGCCTAGGTGGGTGGAGGGTGGATCACCTGAGGTCAGGAGTTTGAGACCAGCCTGGCCAACATGGTGAAACCCTGTCTCTATTAAAAATACAAAAATTAGCTGGGCATGGTGGTGCACGCCTGTAGTCCCAGCTACTTGGGAGGCTGAGGAAGGAGAATCACTTGAAGCCGGGAGGCAGATGTTGCAGTGAGCCAAGACCATGCCATTGCACTCCAGCCTGGGCAAAAGAGTGAGACTCCATTTCAAAAAAAAAAAAAGAAAAGAAAACAGGGAAACCCAGAAATTTAGATACCTGGCTTCTCTTAAACCTAGAAAGCCTGGCACCACTAGGCCCATATTTCTGCATGATGACAGTCCACTGTGATTGTCTGCCACCATCCCCATCATTCCCTGCATGCCCCGACTGACCTACCTGCCTCACTCAGGTGATTTAAAATATTCTCTCACATTAAGAACATGTGCCAGAAATCCCAGTATTTCAGGACCCAAACTACATATCTCAAACTGACTCGTCTACCCCAAGCAACACAAAAATTCCTTGTCAGATTATGTGTCCTGATTCACAGTTTGGAAAACATTGTCACTGTAATCATAACTCAGTGATGTGATGACTGAAGTTCCTTGTGTGGGCTGGCCAGGGTGCCTAGTCAACAGCCATACCACTCACTCACTGATTCAATCATTCAATCCACTTGCTCAATGAAGATTTATTTGCAGACTAACTCTATGCCAGGCACTTTTCTAGGGACCAGAGACACACCAGGCAATGAGACAGAGTACATGTCTGCTATCATGAAGCTTAGATCTGGGGTGGGGGAAGGTGTTTGAAGCCCTAAATACCGAACTTGCAAAAGACCTACAGCAATCGCTGGATGCGGTGGTGTGTGGCTGCAGTCCGAGCTACTTGGGGGGATGGCTTGGGGCCAGGTGTTTGAGGCTGTAGTACACTATAATCACTATAATAGCCACTGCATTATAGTCTGGGCAATGTAGTGAGACCCCATCTCTTAAAAAAACAAAAAAGTACTGATACGAGCCAGAGCTCCACAAACTATTATGTATCGTCTACTCCCATTCATGGATTCGTTGTTGTTGTTGTTGTTGTTTTGTTTTGTTTTTTGAGATAGAGTCTTGCTCTGTTGCCAAGGCTGGAGTGCAGTGGTGCAATCTTGGCTCACTGCAACCTCCACCTTCCTCTTGGGCTCAAACGATTCTCCTGCCTCAGGGTCCTGAGTAGCTGGGATTACAGGCATGTGCCACCATGCCTGGCTAATTTTTGTATTTTTAATAGAGATGGGATTTCACCATGTTGGCCAGGCTGGTCTCCAACTCCTGACCTCAGGTGATCTTCCCAAAGTGCTGGGATTACAGGGATTACAGGTTTGAGCCACTGCCGGCCAATCCGTGAATTTTGTAATATGGAAACAGAAGTTCTTATAAACTGCACCTAGGATTTATGATTTCAGAGCTGGCAGGGGCAGGAGACATTTAATTCCCCCCTTCTTGTTAAAGGAGGAAATGGGGGCTCCAGAGGAGTGTGACTTAGCCAAGGCCCCACAGAGAATTTATGGAAAAACCCGAGCTACCTTCCCAGGCTTGCGGAATCTGTCACTTGGTCTTTCTCCTACCAAAAACAAGACTCGCAAACTCTGACATTCTCAGGAGGTGTATTGTAATATAAACTATCAAATAAACCACAGTGTCGTATAATAGGGAGTGAGGACCAGGTCAAACTGGGGGTGCATGCTCAGAAGAAAAGTTTTCTAAGTCCAAGTCAAACAGCAACAATAACCATGGTGCACCACCAAGCCGGCCAACAGAACATGCTGTGAGCTGAAGCTGGCCCTTCTAGTCACGAATCTGAGCCCTCAATTTGGCCACACTCCTTCCCATTCCTTGGTGTATTTCTATCCTTATCCTGCATTTTAGCATATTTTTTCAAGTCATACCTAATCAGAAAGCCTCTCCTACATGCCTCTATTTTCTCTGCATTGTGTTTTCTCAAGTTTGAGCCACATTTTGAAATGTAACCAAAGTGAGAAAAACCAAACAGGATGGGTGCATCTTTATTTTCACAATATAGTACTGTCTTAATATAATAACAATGCAAAATTAATTTTGTATTGATCTAAAATTCACTTTTTTGTATACAGAAAAAAAAAAAGTCTTGGTCCCCAGGCTGGAGTGTAGTGCTCGGTCCCCAGGCCGGAGTGTAGTACTCCGTCCCCCAGGCCGGAGTGTGGTGCTCGGTCCCCCAGGCCGGAGTGTGGTGCTCGGTCCCCTAGGCTGAGTGTAGTGGTGTGATCACGGCTTAGTGGAGCCTCAAATTCCTGGCCTCATGTGATCTTCCCACCTCAGCCTCCCGAGCAGCTGGGACTAGAGGTGCACATTAGCATGCCCAGCTAATTTTAATTTTTTTATAGAGATGAGGTCTCACTATGTTGCCTACGTTAGTCTGCAACTTCTGGCCTCAAGTGATCCTCCTGCCTCGGCCTCCCAAGTACCAGGATTACAGGCATGAGCCACTGCATGAGCCCAGTCAAATTTACCCCTTCAAATAGTAAAACACGTAAACAAATTATTCTGTATGTAAATATTTTGAAAATATATGAATATGTCCTTGTCTTCTTAAAAGAGTATGCTGAACATAATTCAGTCTCTTCTTGATATTAATGGTTAATATTTTGGATACAAATTGACTCACAGGCCAGGCATGGTAGCTCACGCCTGTAATCCCAGCACTTTGGGAGACCGAGGCAGGTGGATCACCTAAGGTTAGAAGTTTGAGACCAGCCTGGCCAAAATGGTGAAACCCCGTCTCTACTAAAAACAAAAAAAAAAAAAAAAAAAAAAATTAGCCGGGTGTGCTGGCACACATCTATAATCCCAGCTACTCGGGAGGCTGAGGCATGAGAATTGCCTTAACCCGGAAGGCAGAGGTTGCAGTGACTGAGATCATGCCACTGCACTCTAGCCTGGGCAGCAGAGCGAGACTCTGAAAAAACAAACAAACAAACAACAACAAACAAACAAATGTACTCCTCTATAGTACAGGAGATATTTTTAGGAGCTATTCTGCTTCTGT
The DNA here is from genome assembly GCF_001698545.2 of Rhinopithecus bieti. NCBI lineage: Eukaryota > Metazoa > Chordata > Mammalia > Primates > Cercopithecidae > Rhinopithecus > Rhinopithecus bieti. The sequence goes on along the minus strand of NW_016813570.1, from coordinate 186,954 downwards.
ATCTTTCATCTGTTATTTTTTTAAGGGACATCGTCTCCCCGCCAGGTTTCCAGAAGTAAAGAATATGGTTTCAAAGAGAAGGGCAGACCCTATCTTTCATCCTGTACCTTTCTGACCTTGGTGAAACTCTATTTTTGTTGCTTTTTCGCTGGTTGGTCATCTTAGCTTTGTACGATGTAGAAGAGCTTTTAATTTTGATTTTTTTAAATGTCCCTCTTTTACAGTCCTCAAATCTAAGCCACAAAGTCCAAAGTATCTTAAAAGATGTTCCTTCCATTGGAGGTGTGCTCTAATCTTCAGGCCTCTGCTTCAGAATCACTGGGAGTTCTTTTGTTAAAAATGCGCTACCTCCTATCTACAAATTCTATTAGCTTAAAAGTTCTGACCTAAAATATGCATCTTAAACAAATATCCTAAGCGATTCTTATGCATATCCAACTTTGAGAACTGCAGCTCTATCTTTTCCTTATAACTATGGTTCTCAAACATTGCAACAAATTATAGTCACATAAGGACCTTAAAAAAGGGAACAGTGGCTGAGCCCAAATCCAGAATCAGATCCTCTGAGTGGTAAGACCTGGGCATTGGTGTTTTTATTTAATTTTTACTCTTTATGTTGAGCTAATTATAGATTTCCCATGCCATTTGTAAGGAAAAATAAAGAGAGAGCCCATGTACCCTTCACCCAGTTTCCCCCAATGGTGATACCTTGCATAACTACAGCATAACATCACAATTAGGAAACTACATTGATACAATCCTACTATGCTGGATTTTTTCTCCCCCCGAGATGGAGTCTTGCTCTGTCACCCAGGCTGGAGTGCTGTGGCATGATCTCGGCTTACTGCAACCTCCGACTCTCAGGATCAAGCAATTCTCCTGCCTCAGCCTCCCAAGTAGCTGGGATTACAGGCACACACCACCATGCCCGGCTAATTTTTGTATTTTTAGTAGAGATGGGGTTTTACCATGTTGGCCAGGCTGGTCTTGAACTCCTTACCTTGGTGATCCACCCGCCTCATCCACCCAATGTGCTAGGGTTACAGGTGTGAGCCACTGTGCCAGGCCATTTTTCTCTATTTCTTCTTTGGTGATGCTTAGTTCTACTGAAGTAGCTCCTCTCCTCTTTAATGTGCTAGCTTTTTCTATTTTGAAAAAATGTAAAACCTACAGAAAACTTATCATGCTAGTATAATGAACACCCAAATACCCTTCACATATATTTACCAGATGTTAACATTTTGCCACATTTCTCTCCTCTCCCCTCCCACTTTCTCCTTCTCAATATGTACACACATATTCTCGATCCTGACCCATTTATGCATAGCCCCTCATGCCTGCACACTTCAGCATGTGTCTCCAGAGAACAAGGACGTTCTCTTACATGGCCACAATGCAACTGTCAAACTCAGAAAATTTAACGTCAATACATCTAATATAATATAGTTCATTTCAAATTTCATTCATTTTCCAAAACTCTCCTTATATATAGCAATTCCTCTCCCTCACACCCCTAGGATCTCATCACACTGCCTTATTGTGTTATTTCTTTACTCTCCTTTAATCTGAAACAACACCCTTTGTCTCTCATGCTACTGACTTTTTTTTTTTTTTTTTTTTTTTTTTTTGAGACAGGGTCTCATTCTGTTGCCCAGGCTGGAGTGCAGTGCCATGATCATAGCTCACTGCAGCCTCGACCTCCCGGGCTCAAGTGATCCTCTCACCTCAGCCTCCCAAGTAGCTGGGACTATAGGCATGCACCACCACACCCAGCTAATTATTTGTAGAGATGGAGTCTCCCTATGTTGCCCAGGCTGGTCTGGAACTCCTGGTTTCAAGCATTCCTCCCACCTCAGCCTCCCAAAGTGCTGGGATGATAGGTATCAGCTACTGCACCTGGCTGCCACTGACATTTTTGAAGACTCCGGGCCAGTTGTATTGTAGAGTATCACCCTCAATTTGGGTTTGTCTGGCTGTTTCCTCATTGGATTTCGCTTTTGAAAAACATTTTTCATCCACATTTTCAGTTATGGATTCACTGAGGAGACATTTGGCTAAGGAGAGGTTCTCTCTATCATTGTTTAAAACATTATTAAGCATAACTGATAGATGGTCACCTCTGAACACCTTGCTCCCAGGCATAACATCAATAATATTCACAACAGACCGTGGCACATTCTGAGCAAAACCAAGTGAGTGCAATTCCCCGCCTGTGACTCTGAACTGTAAGGCACAGGCAGTCATGAGCCTGGGCTTCCAGCAGGGCCTTCCCTGAGGCCTGGGTGAGCAACATTATTTCTTTATTCCTCAGTTTCCTCAAACCATAACATGGGAATGAATGAAAATCCCTAGAACTTAACTCACGTGGTTAATGTGGTCATGGATGTTACTTGCTCAACATGGTGCTTGGCACTCGGTAAGTGCTCATTTAATGTGAGCTCTTATTATCATTTAAAAGTAACGTCATTAAGTCAAAGCTCTTGTGGATTGTTTTACATCTTCTGGCCAGGCACAGCAGCTCATGCCTGTAATGGCAGCACTTTGGGAGGTTGAGGCAGGAGGATCACTTGAGCCCAGGAGTTTGAAACCAGCCTGGGCAATAAAGCAAGACATTGTCTCTCAAAAAAAAAAAAAAAAATTAAAAAAATTAAAAAAGAATTAGCTGGGCATGGTGGCGCATACCTATAACCCCAGCTACTTGGGAGGCTGAGGTGGGAGGATCACTTGAGCCCAGGAGTTGCAGTGAGCCATGATTGCACCACTGTATTCTAGCTTGGGAGACAGAGCAAGATTCTAACTCTTTAAACAAGCAAATAAACAAACAAAAAATATATATCCATTCTAGGGGGTAGCACCCCAGAGGTTTTGTTTGTATGTTTCTCTCTCTGTCATCCAGGCAGACGTGCAATAGCACAATCATAGCTCACTGCAACCTTGAATTCCTGGACTCAAGTGATCCTCCAGCCTCAGTTTCTCAAGTAGCTGGGACTGCAGGCACACGCCACCACACCCAGCAAATTTTTTAAACTTTTAGTCGAGACAAGGTCTTGTTATGTTTCCCAGGCTGGTCTCTAACTCCTGAGCTCAAGCCATCCTCCCGCCTCAGCCTCCCAAAGTGCTGGGATTACAGGCATGAGCCACCGTGCCCGCCCTGTGGTTCGCCTGGAGTCCATCTTATGGCAGGCACAGCTGCTTAGCTATGGAAAAGATCCCCAGCCCTTATGGGTTAGGATGCTGAAAACTGATCTTACCATCACATCCTGAATAGTTAAGAGGATCCTTTCTTTGTCCACGCTGCTTGAAGGGTCAGAATGTCCACATGCACTCAGAAGGGAGATGTTAAAACCACAGGGCTTGGTGCTGGTGGGAGATTTGGTATCCTATGAACAAGCACAGGGAACTGGGCATGGTAAAAGCAACTTCCTGTCCCTGAAGATGTGCTGGGGCCTCGCTCTTCTGTTGGTCTCCCTGCCTCCCATCCCTCTCCTCACTGAATCACCCTCTGCTCTTGCTCCTAAAGTGGATCTGATCGCTCTCATTTCTGCTACATCAACACCATTGCTGGCACACAGCTAGTCAATGCACCAGGATCCAAACTCAGGCCACCAACTCCCAAAACAGTGCACTAAACCATGGAGCTGTATGGCAGTTGAGTGAGTACCAGTGTAGAAAGATGGCCAAGGTATATTGTTGCGTTTTGTAAAAAATGGCCGGGCACAGTGGCTCACATCTGTAATCCTAGCACTTTGGGAGGCTGAGGCAGGCCGATCACCTGAGGTCAGGAGTTCGAGACTAGCCTGGCCAACATGGTGAAATCCCATCTCTACTAAAAATGCAAAAATTAGCCAGGTGTGGTGGCGCCTGCCTATAGTCCCAGCTACATGGGAGGATAAGGCAGGAGAATTGCTTGAATCCAAGAGGCAGAGGATGCAGTGAGCCGAGATCTCGCCACTGCACTCCAGCCAGGGCAACAGAGCAAGACTGCATCTTTAAATAAATAAATAAGTAAGTAAGTAAATGGGGCTGGGCATGGTGGCTTAGCCCTGTAATAACTGAAACTTTGGGAGGCTGAGGTGGGAGGATTGCTTAAGCCCAGGAGTTCAAGACCAGCCAGGCCAATATAGTGGGATATGAGACCCTATCTCTACCAAAAAACCCCCCAACAATTAGCTAGATCTGGTGATGAGTGCCTGTTGTCTCAGCTATCTGGGAGGCTGACACAGGATGACTGCTTTAACTTGGGAGGTAGAGGTTGCAGTGAACTGTGATTGTACTACTGTACTCCAGCCTGGGTGGCAGAGCGAGACTTTGTCTAAAAAAAAAAAAAATGTGGGATAATCAAATAGCATGGACGATATAATCCTATTTATGTGAAAATAACCACTAAAAATGTTAAAAAGGCACCCACTCAGAGGTCATTTATATGGTAACCCCAAACAGCAGGAACTGCCCTAAGTTCCTGCTATGGTAACCCCAAGCATTGAAACTGCCCTAAGTCTCATCACTGGAATGAATGAAGGAAGACCGAAGGGATGTGCTGCGGAGCCTGGCTGGGGGTGGGGTTGGGGTGGGCTGGCCAAGGATGGTGGCCTTTAGTCGTTTATAAATGTCAGCAATAACAATGACTTTAAGACACTGAACTGTTGTTGTGGGAAAAAACCTGACTCACCCCATGCCACCACCCACCCAGTGGAAAGAACGCTCAGAAAGCATCCAGAAGACGTCAGGGTGGCCCTGTGTTCCTGTCACCTATCATGCTCTCAGAGACTTCAGAGGTAACTAGACGTGGGAGACACCACTCACTGGGAACGAGACAGGTCCGGGATATTCTGGATCAATGATCTCTTCTTGGATATAATGAAATATGCCATTTTTAGTCCAGATGATTATCTACCCATCTACTCACAATAATTATCTCTGGGGCAGTGGGGTTATGAAAGGACTTTTGTTTTCTTTGTATCATTTGATTTCTTTTCCTTTTAGAGATAGGATCTTGCTCTGTCACCCAGGCTGGAGTGCAGTGGCATCATCATCACTTACGGTAGCCTTGTGGGATTTGAATTTTTTATATAAATTATGCATTATCAGGAAACTAAGTACCATAATTTTTTTAAATGCACACTTTGCTTCATTCCTGATACATCAACGGAGACAATTTTTTTTTTTTTTGGGGGGGTTGGAGTTTCACTCTGTCCCCCAAGCTGGAGTACTGTGGCTCAATCTTGACTCGCTGTAACTTCTGCCTCCTAGGTTCAAGTGATTCTCCTGTCTCAGCCTCCTGAGTAGCTGGGATTACAGATGTGTGCCACCACGCCTGCTTATTTTTGTGTTTTTAGTAGAGACAGGGTTTCATCATGTTGGTCAGGCTGGTCTCGAACCCCTGATCTTAAGCGACCCTTCGCCTCCCAAAGAGCTGGCATTACAGATGTGAGCCACGGCACCTGGCCAGAGATGATACCACTGAAATGGCGAACATATCATCCATTGCAGTGTACAGCCATGTCCCCAGGAAAGCCAACATAACTAAGACTTGGCACTTTGGTGGAACTCTCTGGAAAGCAGTGTCTTCCTTTCACCAGAGATGTAAAACAGTTCAAACCCTATGGTGGTTTCCCCTCAAACTTAAGGAGAATCCCATATCTTTATTTTTGCCCTCAAGCCCCGGGCAACTGACCCGTGGCTGCTTCTCTGACCTCACCTCTACTTAAGTATCACCTCATCAAGGGGAGCCCCTGCACCCTCCATATAAAATAGCAGCCCCTGGCTATTTTTCTCTATCCCCTTCCTATTTTATTTTTCTTATCAGCCCTGTTGTCTCCTTACACATTTTACACTTGTTTATCTTCTGCTTTATCCTCAGTGTCTGGAATGGTACCCAGGATGGTGGCACACTGGAGCACACACACCTAAGTAAGGGGACAGCTGTTTCTCAGCTCTGGTCACTGTTGGTGTATAAGACTGTAGACCCCTTGCCTGGGTGTGGTAGCTCATGCCTGTAATCCCAGCACTTTGGGCGGGTGAGGCAGGCAAATCACCTGAGGTCAGGAGTTCGAGACCAGTCTGGCCAACATGGTGAAACCCCATCTCTACTGAAAATGCAAAAATTAGCCAGGCGTGGTGGTCAGCACCTGTAATCCCAACTACTCGGGAGGCTGAGGCAGGAGAATCGCTTGAACCTAGGAGGCAGAGGTTGCGGTGAGCTGAGATCGCACCACTGCACTCCAGCCTAGGTGACAGAGTGAGACAGTGTCTCAAAAAAATAAATTAATTAATTAAAATGTCAGCTAGTAATTTACATCTTTTAAAAGCAATGTACAAGTCAACGAGGTGGAGGGCAACAGAACATGTCTGCAGCAAGCCAGTCTGTAAACTCAGAGAAGCTATGAAATTGAAGTTCACGGAAGATGTGATTAAAGGTGAGAGGCTGGTGTGTTTCAACAGTGAAGGTCAGATGAAAAGTACATATGCGGACATGCATTTCCTCTTACTCCATTTCAGGCTGCGCTTGCAAACGGTGTGAGGTGGCTGAGTATACTTCGCCACGTGCCTCTTTTTTCCCCTGTTCAGATTGCATCTCTTAAGGCTTCTGCCTTTGCCGAAAACTGGCATTGCCATTTTATTCTTTCACTTTGCGGGAAAATAACTCCAAGAGGAAATTGACTGTGAAGCCTTATGGAGTGCCCCTCAAGATGGAGGAAAAGAAGAGAGAGAAATATAATCAAGCACTCGGAGTGGAGAAAATTAAGTGCTGGCGGAGCAGCAGGAAGGCCTATGCGGAGCACGTGCACAAAAGGATGCTAATGGGACTTCATGCGGCTGCCTCGCGTTGTAGGGAGCTTGAGAGCTCGCAAAGGAAGGGCTGTATGTTAATTTAATGAGAGGTGCCCAATGCCTGACCAAAGGCAAACTACCACGGCCTCTTGTTTGAAGGGCACACACACATCTGGGGCTGGGACTGTAACAGACTGTGCTTGGCTAAAAACCAGCCTCCCAATTAAGAGAAATTGATGGCTGTTTTGCACAGACTGATCCTGAGCAGGGGGCGGTTTGGTTCAAAAGCAAATTGTCTGTGTTGTTTGGGATTTGAGTTTTAAAGGTAATAAAGTCCACAATTTTGCCTACTGTTTAACCCCACTTTAATGGACTGGGCAGAGAAACAAAGTCATTAGATCATTCCATAGAAAAGGACTTTTATGTTCTGTTTTAGGGAAACAAAAATTTCCAACATACTGGGGTTTTTTGCAACCAGGATGTGAAACGAAGTGATCCTTGCTCTTTATCTGTCTTTCCTTTATCAGAAAATAAGGAAGTGCAAGCATGCAACTAAAATCAGAGGAACATTTCCTGGACAGCATTCCCATCTCCTGTAAGAGTGCTTCTCACTTCATAAAAGTGACACGCAGAAGCAAGACTCTGCCTTTGTGGTGACGTCACTGAATCTGCAGCTGGGGCCCAGAGTTGAACAAACGCCGCTCTGGCAAACGGGGCAGGGTCTGGCTTAGCAACTTGACTTTGACCTACCACCTCTGGATAACTTTGCTTCTACATAACTATGGAGATGATCTACTCATTCTATTTATAAAAATAATGCCCTTGGAGTAAACCCCAACCATCCACTCCTACTTCCACCCTGGCCCAGGTCTGTTCTGCCCCAGTGCACCTAATCTTCCTTTGTTCTTTATCCCCCTCGTTCACACTGTGCCTGCATCCTGCTCCTTGGACAAGCCTGGCCTCAAGCTATTGCACTTGCTGCTTCCTCTATCTGGAATGCCTTTCTCATTGGTGTTTGCCAAGACATTCCTTTTTTTTTTTTTTTTTTTTTTAAGACACAGTTTCACTCTATCGCCCAGGCTGGAATGCAGTGGTGCAGTCTTGGCTCACTGCAACTCCCGCCTCCCGGGTTCAAGCGATTCTCCTGTCTCAGCCTCCCAAGCAGCTGGGATTATAGGCACACACTACCACGCCCAGCTAATTTTTGTATTACAAGTAGAGATGGGGTTTCAACATGTTGGCCAGGCTGGTCTTGAACTCCTGACCTCAGGTGATCTGCCCACCTTGGCCTCCCAAAGTGCTGGGATTACAGGCGTGAGCCACAGCGCCTGGCCCCAGGTCACTCCTAATCCATCAGGTTTCAACTGAAATGTCATGCTGGAAAGAGGCCTTCCTTCTCTCTCTATCCTGGCTAACACTGCCTTCTCTCCCACAGCAGCTTGCTGTCCCATCTTTCTCTTCTGTTTTCTTCAGAGAACTTACTGATACCTGAAAGGATCTCATCGTTTATTTCTCGCTTTTTTCTTCATTGTTTGTCTCCCCTTTGGAACATAAGTTGCTTAAGAACAGGCACCTCACTGGGTGCGGCCCATGCCTGTAATCCCAGCTACTCAGGAAGCTGGGGTGAGAGGATGGCTTGAGCCCAGGAGTTCAAGGCTGCAGTGAGCTATGATCATACCAATGCGCTCCAGCCTGGGTGACAGAGCACAATTCTGTCTTTAAAAAAATAATACAAAAATAAAAAAGTATAGGCACCTTTTCAGTTTTGTTCATTTCTGAATCTCTGGTGCCTAGGACAGAGCCTGATGGTCAGTGAGAGGTGCTTAACAAATGCTTGTGGAAGGAAGGACTGGGATATACTTTTGCAGTTCAAAGGATTTCAGGAATGAAATGGCAATCTGAGGAAGGGGAGTAAAATGTCCTGTTGTCAACCTTATAAGCTGCTAAACCGACATGGACTTCAAGCTAAAGCTGTGTAGGCCTCTAGGCTTTTAAACGTGTGGCTCCTGCTGCCCTGGGGCTGGTATTCGAAATATTCATCAGGTGCAAGTATACACATGTAGACAGGCTGAACATCAGCAATTCCTGCCTGCCCTCACTAACTTGCCCCTCAAACTCTTACCCAGCTTTTAGGACCCAAGACAAAAGTCACTCCCTCTAGGAAGCCTTCCGGGATCCTCTCCCTCCTCTGTCTGTGCCATGCTCTACCCCAACCTCTGCATTCTCTCGCTGTACAGGGACTATGTGCTGGTGACCCTTAGAGGTCAGACCCTGGCCTCACCGACCCCTGGTCACTGGGTGCCTCTGAATGCTGACCTCTAGCTCAAGGTCTGCTCATCAAACTGTGTGAAACGAACGCAAGAGTGAAGGAACACAGCGGCGAGTGAAGGACAGAATAAATAAATATCAGAAAGTGCCCCGAGAGGCCACTGCAGCACCGAGCCTCACCGTCCTTCAGGTGCCCCGAGCACAAGGCCAAGGTCATCCCTACCTGCGGACGATCCTCAGAAGTGTTGTTTGCCTGGACAGTCACATCCCCACACAGCTCAAAATCATCAGAATAGTCCACAGGAGGTTCGATGTGGAGCCGCGGGCCAGCTTCTGTTCTGATCTGCACAGACTTCTGTACAAAAATGCAGACCGTCTCAGATAAGGTGGAATGAGGTCTTTATTCCTCTGCGGGGCAGGGACTGGCGCTGGAGAGGTGCAACCGGGATCTATGGGCTTAGATACCAAGGGTGGTGTGCCTGTACACAACAGCAGTGGTGTCATGATGGGCATGGGCCACAGACCTCCTTCTCATCCAGGCCAGCACTGGATGGCCATGCCACCTTGCTCAACAGTCTACTGCTTCCTGCTATCCAAAGAATGTGCAGGAGAATTTTTAAAAATAACTTTTTGGTTGGAAATTCTGGGTTTTTTTGGTTTTTTTTTTGTTTGTTTGTTTTTTACTTCTCACTCTGTTGTGCAAGCTGGAGTGCAATGGTGCAATCTTGGTTCTGCAACCTCTACCTCCCAGGTTCAAGTAATTCTCCTGCCTCAGCCTCCTGAGTAGGTGGAATGACAGACAACCACCACCACGCAGCGAATTTTTGTATTTTTAGTAGAGACGGGGTTTTGCCACGTTGGCCAGGCTGGTGTGGAACTCTTGGCCTCAAGTGATCCGCTTACCTCGGCCTCCCCAACTGCTGAGATTACAGGCATGAGCCACTACACCCAGCCAGTTGGAAATTCTTTATCAGGAGACTTTTAGTAGGTGCTAAACTTCTCAAAAAGGGCTTTGTGGTCAAGGCGTGGTAGCTCATGCCTGTAATCTCAGGATTTTGGAAGGCTGAGGCAGGAGGATCACTTGAGGCCAAGAGTTGGAGCCCAGCCTAGGCAACATAGTGAGACTCCCATCTCTACAAAAAAATTAAAAAATTAACCAGGTGGCAGGGCCTGGTGCCTCACACCTGTAATCCCAGCACTTTGGATGGCTGAGGTGGGCGGATCACCTGAGGTCAGGAGTTTGAGACCAACCTGACCAAGATGGAGAAACTCCGTCTCTACTAAAAATACAAAATTAGTCGGGTGTGGTGGCGCATGCCTGTAATCCCAGCTACTCAGGAGGCTGAGGCAGGAGAATCGCTTGCACCCGGGAGGCCGAGGTTGCAGTGAGCTGAGATCATGCCATTGCACTCCAGCCTGGGCAACAAGAGCAAAACTCCATTTCAAAAAAAAAAAA
>NW_016813570.1:161776-176410 GCF_001698545.2 Rhinopithecus bieti | reverse complement strand
CCGTCTCTACTAAAATACAAAATTAGTCGGGTGTGGTGGCGCATGCCTGTAATCCCAGCTACTCAGGAGGCTGAGGCAGGAGAATCGCTTGCACCCGGGAGGCCGAGGTTGCAGTGAGCTGAGATCATGCCATTGCACTCCAGCCTGGGCAACAAGAGCAAAACTCCATTTCAAAAAAAAAAAAAAAAAAATTAGCCAGGTTGGTAGTGTGTGCCTGTAGTCCCAGCTACTCCGGAGGCTGAGGTGGGAGGATCACTTAAGCCCAGCAGTTCGAGGCTGCAGTGAGCCAAGATCGCACTACTGCACTCTAGCCTGGATGATAATGTGACACCCTGTCTTTAAATAAAAGAAAGTGGGGGCTTTGTGATTAGACTTGTTTGGGAAACCCTGGCCTACACACGCACACTGCAGATATCCTAAAATGAAACACAGCATGGGACATTTCCCAAACTTTCTGGACCGCAGACACTTCAGACTGGGGCCTCTCTTTTTTCTAGTATTCCTTGGATCGTTCTTTGGGAAGGAAATTCATTGTGTGATCGGTGTGGCCGATTACAGAGTTCCCTCCAACGTCCACTTTCCCGTTCTTCCATTGCCTGGAGTTCCAGATGTGCATATGGAGTCCCAGCCTCCCCTGCAGCTAAGAGGAACCGCGTGAACACATTCTGACTCACGAGCTGTGGGTGGGAGGGAGGGATGTGAATTGCATCTTCCAGGTGTCTCCTTAAAGGGCAGGGACCAGCCTCCCCAGGCCCTGCAGCTTCTCCTGCCAGCTGCAATGGGGAGGTGGGAGTGAGCCGACTGGTGCTGGGGGAAGGAAAGCAACATCTGGAGGATGGTCAGAGTAACAGGGGTTCCTCCGTGACCGCATGGAGCAGGGCGAGTGCTCCCATCTAAGCAGTGTTGTGTCAGAGACAACAGCTTTCATGCTGTTCAAGCCACTGGTATTTGTGTCTCCCTGCTGGAGCAGCCAAACCTGTACCTTAACTGATATACCTGGCATGCAAGGTTCCCTACAATGTGGCCACAGCCCACCTTCCTGCCTTGGTTGCTGCACAGACAACCACACACCTGATAATTACGCCAAACAAAAGGGCTTCTGAGGCTTTTGGATCTGCAGCTCCATCAGTCCAGCTTCCAGGCTGTGTCCTTCGGGAAACACCTCCCTTGTTTCCCTCTGGGACCCAATTTCCTCCCAACTCTCAGTCCACATGTGGCCCCATGGTGGGGATTTGAGGCAGGCCTGGTCAATCTGCCCATTCCACCCTCAAAACACACTATGGCCAGCCAGTTCAGGGATAGAAACAGACCTAAGGCAGCAATGAGAACAGCCCTGGATTCCTGTTAGAGCCATGGGAAAGAGGTGCTCTCTTCCTGCGGGATGTGAAGTTAGAGGGAAGTCTGTCAGGAGCTGCTGGGGATCATCCTATCCCTAACAAAGAGCAAAGAGAGCTGAGAGGCTGAAGCAGAGTCCTGATGGGTTTTAGAACCCCTGGATCCAGCTGCACCTGAAGCAAGCCCCACTGAAACATTCTCCTTTTTTGCTTAAACCAGTGTGAAGATGAATAAAGGTATTTGTGACAGTCTTGGCCCCCCCTTGTACCCTAAACTCTCCCACCTTTGTGCCTCTGCTCATGCTGTTCTCCCAATCCGAATGCCATCCTCCCAAATCTTTTCCATGTATCCAAACCCTAACTAGCTTTGGAGACAATGCTCTCTGCCTACCCAGTATCTGTCAGCTGCCTGACTCTACTGAGGTGGCCCTGTGCCCCACTAAGATGGTCACATTGCTGGGGGCCTTTGCAGCTAGGGATGGCCATGAGATCCAGGTGTGGCAATGCTAGTGGTTAGAAGTCTACAAGGCAGAGCTTCAGAGAAAACTCTGTCTTCCTGGTAATCAGTAGAGACTCAGTACAGACAGGACTTCTGCCCTTTACCCTTCTACCCTTCTTCCTGACTGGAATGTGGATGGGATGTTTGGGAACACAAGCAGTCATCTCGTGAGAATGAGGAAGAAAGCCACACACCAAAGAAGGCCCAGTGCAACAGAGGAGCTGGGTTCCTGGTGGCATCACCCACCCATGCCATCAGCCTGCCTCCAAATGCATTGTTCACAAGTGAGGAAAACAGCAGCTGTGGTCTCTAAGCTGCAGGATTCTAGTTTCTGTTGCAAGCAGCTCAACTCCATCCCACTTGCTAACCCACGCTGGCCACTTGGTACTTTTGTGTTTCTGTTACTGTGGCTCCTGTGTGGTGAAGGGCCTGGGTTCTAGACTCAGGCAGGCTACGCAATTCCTGGAACTCTGATGCTTACTCCCTGTGTGACCTTGAGCAAGTCACCTAGCCTCCCTGAGCACCGGTTTCCAAATCTGTTAAGACGGCACTCATGAATCTTCATTAGAGAGTTGCCACAAAGATGACATGCAGTGACGCAGGTGAGCCCTTGGCTGGGGCTTTGGCACGCAGCACCTCAGGGCTGCACCTATTTACATGGCATCAACTCTGCACAGGTCACCAGATTGCCTCTCAGGTGTATGTTTCATTTGGCATAGCCCCCAAAAGCCAGCCAACCATGTCCTCTGGTAGTGAACCAGAGAAACTGCCACCTGCTCTGAGGCTGGAGGTAAAGCTGATTGTGTTGGACTCAGTAAGCAGGGCCGGGGCTGGCTTGAGGGAAGCAAGGTGCTCAGGGTGTGATATTGAAGGGGGTCTTACTCTCAGGCACCAACCCGCCCATGCACAAATCCGAGCATGAGGCCTCCTTTAATATTCTGCTCCAGGTGCCTTACTTACTTTGCCCTGTCCTGGCCCTATTACTGACAGATAGAACAGGACACAGAGTATGTGCATGAACTCTAAGACTCACATAAGGGGTACTCAAGGGTAATTAGGGGCTGGGCAAGGTGACTCATGCCTGTAATCCCGGCACTTTGGGAGGCTGAGATGGGAGGACTGCTTGAGTCCCAGAGTTTGAAACCAGTCTGGGCAACATAGTGAGACCCCATCGCCAACAAAATAAATAGATAAATTAGCCAGGTGTGGTGATACGTGCCCGTAGTCCCAACTACTTGGGAGGCCAAGGCAAGAGGATCACTTGAGCCCAGGAGTTCGAGGCTGCAGTGAGCTATGATCACGTCACTATGCTACAGCCTGGGTGACAAAGCGAGATCCTGTCTCTAAAGAAAAAGTGAGCAAAGAAGGGCTCAGAGAAGGACAAGTGACTAAAAGAAAAATGATGCAGGAGGAAATTGTTGAGAGAGAAACCCTCTGTGGGAGCCTGTGAATGGGGGTGGCACCGAGCCAGATGCCCACTAGGGCTGTTATCAGAGAAGGCTCTGGAGTCAGGAGGGGCTGGAGAAGGCATGATCAAGATTATGTCTTTGGCCGGGCACAGTGGTTCACACCTGTAATCCCAGCACTTTGGGAGGCTGAGGCGGGCGGATCACTTGAGGTGAGGAGTTCGAGACCAGCCTGGCCAACATGGTGAAACCCTGTATCTACCAAAAATACAAAAATTAGCCAGGTGTGGTGGTGTGTGCCTATAGTCCCCGGTACTTGGGAGCCTGAGGCAGGAGAATCGCTTGAGCCTGGCAGGTGGAGGTTGCTGTGAGCCGAGATCTTGCCACTGCACTCCAGCCTGGGCAACAGAGTGAGACTCTGCAAAAAAAAAAAAAAAAAAAAAAAGATTATGTCTCTGGAAGATGGACTAGGGAGGAATTGGCCCTAGAAAAAGCAATTTCCTAGAACTGCCCTAGAAGCAGCAAAAAAATAAAATAAAAAAGAAGAAAAAGGGGTGGTGGTGGAGGTGGTAATTAGGACATGCATTTCCCTTGAAGCCCTGGAGTTAGAACCCTTCACCCCCTGTAATATTCAATTCCCTGCAGGTTTAGTAAACCTAAGGATTATCTAGATGATGAAGAAAATGATGTCAGAGTCTTACTGACCTACCAGACTCTAGTAGTTTAGACAGAACTCCTTTCAGATCCAAGTTCACAATGCCCCACTCCCCCATCAATGCTTTCACACTATGTGCCATGTCACCGGGTGCCACTCGAAGCACTCAGGTGCATTCACTCATTTAGTTCCTTTTTTTTTTTTTTTTTTTTTTGGGATAGTCTCACTCCAACTGTTACCCAGCCTGGAGTGCAGCGGGGCAATCTTGACTCACTGCAACCTCTGCCTCCTGGGTTCAAGCAATTCTCCTGCCTCAGCTTCCCGAGTAGCTGGGACTACAGATGCCCGCCACTGGGCCCAGATAATTTTTGTATTTTTAGTAGAGACAGGGTTTTGCCAAGTTGGACAAGCTGGTCTCGAACTCCTGACCTCAGGTGATCCACCCGCCTTGGCCTCGCAAAGTGTTGGGATTACAGGCATAAGCCACTGTGCCTGGTTGCTCATTTAGTTCTCAAAGCAACCCAAGGGGGAAACTGAGTCACAAGGGTGTAGGCCACTTGCCCAAGGCCACACAGCGAGGAAGTTGCACAGCCTAATCAGAGACTTGACACTAAACCAAAGATGGGTCGACACTTCCTATAAAGGGCCAGAGATCCTACTGCAGCTCAAAAGCAGCCATGGGCAGTGACTAAAGAAATGGGCATGGGTGTGTTCCAATAACACTTTATTTACAAATACGGGCTGAGGCTAGATTTGGCCCAAGGGCTATAGTTGTGGATGAACCATTGTTCTAAATCACCATGCTGTACTGCCCCCAGCAGGCATGTTGAAGAATAAATGTGCCCTACCTGGGCTGGGTGTGGTGGCTCACACCTCTAATCCCAGCTCTTTGGAAGGCCGAGGCGGAAGGATTGTTTGAGGACAGGATTTTGAGAGCAGCCTGGGCAACATGGTGAGACTTTGTCTCTACAAAAAAAAAAAAAAAAATTAAGAAACAATGTGTCCAGCCTGAGCTAAAGTGGCCTTTGGACTGGGATTAGAGAATTTCCCTGGCTGGGTGCGTGCGGTGGCTCACACCTGTAATCCCAGAACTTTGGGAAGCCGAGGCAGGCAGGCTACCTGAGGCTGGGAGTTCGAGACCAGCCTGGCCAGCATGGTGAAACCTTGTCTCTACTAAAAATGCAAAAAATTAGCCGGCATGGTGGCACACATCTGTAATCCCAGCTACTCGGGAGGCTGAGGCAGCAGAATCGCTTGAACCCAGGAGGCAGAGGGTGCGGTGAGCCAAGATCACACCACTTCATTCCAGCCTAGGCAACAGAGCGAGATCTCAAAAAAAAATAAAAAAAAAAAGAAAAGAAAAGAAAAGACAAGAAAAAAAGAGAAAAAAAGAGGGGGAATTTCCCAAGCATATCTAACACTAAAAAGGAGGCAGGGGCTGAGTTACAGACCATTTGAAGAAAAGATCTTAGAAAGATGGTGGAAAGGGCTGAAGAAAAGCAGCTAGGGATTCTCCCTGGGAGAACAGGGAGGAGGCGGGGTACAGCAGGAAAGTGCATGGCTCCGCCTTCCTATAGAAGACAGGTTGCTTGCAGATGCCCCTCTGGACTCCCAGTGCCCCCTGCTGTTTCCACTTTCTCTGCTCCTCGGCTTGACCATCTGTCCCATGTTGCCCTGGGCTCCAGCTCCACATATGGTGCAGCTTCCTCCCAGGCCCCATCAACTCGCTCTTAGCACATATGTTAGCCTCCACGCTAGGGCCCGTGGAGGGAAAGCACTACCCGGAACATATAACCCACACCGACCGTTTCCAGGCCGGGAGATTCCTGGAGGTATTCCTGCCTCAACTGAGATGAAGCTGTAAAGGCTTTGAAGTTCACCATTGATTTGAATTTTCCACCATACGTCCCAGAACGCTCCTCCCTCCTCTCCAGAAACTACTCAATTAACATCCAAATACTAGGAGGCCTTCTAGCTGGGGAAGAGATGGCTTGAGTGGGGGCAAGGAGAAGAGACTACGGGGCACGGGGCCCAGCCTGAATAGCTGCCTGACTCACCAGCACTGGCCAGGGCCTGGGGTGTTGCCTGGCCTCCCCATGGGTTTCTAGTCCTTTGTCCAGAGAAAGGGGGCCCGGACTAGGGCCCTGCTACTCTATAAGTGTGGTCCAAGGACCAGCAGCACTGGTTATCTCCTGGGAATCTGCGAGAAATGCAGAATTCCAGGCTCCTCCTTTGCCCTGGGAATCAGAACGTGAATCTGAGCAAGATCCCAGGTAATTTATAGGCACACACATTCAATTTCCAATAGCATGAGATCAGGAGATTGACGGGGCTTTGTTGTGGAAGCTGTTGTTTCTGCCTGTCCAGCACACACTCCCCTGTGTTTGGTAAAAGCCCTGTGTTTGGTAAAAGCACCCTATTTTTGCTTTTTGAGATGGTGTCTTGCTCCCCACTTCCTGCCCGGGCCCCAAGAGGTTCACATGGCACTGAGCCCTCCCCAGGGGTGGATGAAGCACGTGACCCAGGTCTAGCCAATCAGAGTATGCGATTCCCCTGGCTCCCAGTGATTGGGTGACTGGTTCTGGGGCATGGAAGAGATGTGGTAGCAGAGCGGCGGAACCTAAGTGAGCAGCTGCTGGTGGCCTGTCTTGCTACCACATGGGGCACAGGGGAGTTGAGAGATGAAGAACAGGCCATTACATCGTTTGAGCTCCTGGACCCAAACGTGCCTGAACTTAAGATAACAAGAATCGGGATGAACAACTCTGCTAGCCTTGGATTTGAATTGAAAGCATGAAAGAGAGCTCTAATGTTCAAGGAAAGCCCTGGTCTCTCTTCTTTTTTTTGAGACAGAGTCTCACTCTGTTGCCCAGGCTGGAGGGCAATGGCGCTATCTCAGCTCACTGCAACCTCCGCCTCCCGGGTTTAGACAATTATCCTGCCTCAGCCTCCTGAGTAGCTGGGATTACAGACATTCACCACCACGTCCGGCTAATTTTTCTGTATTTTTAGTAGAGACAGGGTTTCACCATGTTGGCCAGGCTGGTATCGAACTCCTGACCTCAGGTGATCCACACGCCTCGGCCCCCCAAAGTACTGGGATTACAGGCGTGAGCCACCGCGCTTGGCCTCTCTCTCTTCTACGGTTTTCCCATCTTCCCTTTAGCACCACTGCTCACCTCGCCGCGGTGTCAGGACCCAGGTTTGCAGTCGGCATTAAGGCACTGAATCAGCAAGCTTTTACTGAGCGCCGACTGCATACAAGGTTTTGAAAACACAAGAAGATACAAAAAAGAAAAAAAAAATTTTAAAAACCAATGCCCTGCCCTCAAGGAGGTCACACAGCACACATAATGGGAGAATGTGTTTATGAAGCAACATGTGACAAAATTAATGTGGTCCAGAAAGAGTTTCTAATGCTGAGTGGGTGCTGGAGAGGGGAATAAATAGTCCCTCCATCTGGCCTGCTCTCCCGCCCCCAGCCCCAGGGAGGCTCCTCTGCCACCACTGGGAGGAGATTGAAAGCAGCCCTGCCCACACGGAAGGCTCACCTCCAGTGAGCAGCCTGGGCTGGCAGGTTCCAACCCAGCCCCCCAGGCCGTGCATGGCTCCCTGCCTCCCACCTCCACGCCCTTGCAAGGGATGATGACTGTGCACCTGGCTGGCTCCCCGCTTGGCACGCTGCTGTACCTGAGTGGGTGTTTCGAAGCGGCTGCTCTTTCCTGCCTACTTGCAGCACCCAGACCTGGGTAGACCCTTGCAGTATCAATCATATGCAGGAGGAGGATTTAAAAGCCCTGACACTCCAAAATCCATGTTCCGTTTTGCCAGCCCAAGGCCAGCTTATTTCATACCTGGACCACACTCAGCCCAGTTCATGCCCAGAGTTATTTGTTCATATCTGCCACCCCTCTTTGCAAAGTGTTCTAAAAGGTGTGCATTAAAGCTTATTGTCAAGTAGAAAAAAAGAGCAAGGCTGGGGGCTGCCCCACATGGTTGTGCAGGTTGTGCAGTATGCAAATGGCTCCCTCTAGAGGTAGGAGAGCTCTAAAACACTGACAAAGGCAGGTCTAGGGTGGGGAGGTCCGGCTGACTTGATGTGTTCATCCCCGGTTTGTCCGATCTGTTAGAAATAGCAGTGCTCCCCACTCTGACAGTCTGTGTTGTGCAAGGTCACTGGAAAGGCCAATGCTTTATGGCTTGTTTCATTTGTTGTCCTCACTGCAGGGGTTTCAGAACTCAGAAGGAAGATAACAAGAGACAGGGCCCCCAACACTTCCCATTTTCACTTGTGAGATTTTCTGAAGGTGCTGAAGCTGCACAGGCCACAACAGGACACAGGATATGGTGGCTGAGTGAGAGCAAAGCCTCTGCTTTAACAATTGCAATGAACTTGCTTTAGAGACCTTTAAGGAAAGCCCACCCTACAGTAAATTGCTGGAAGGCCAATCCCTTCACTAGCAATTTAATGCTAAGAGCCGATGACGTTCATCAAATCTGACAGCATTTTGGTAAACGACGGTTCTGTTGATTAGGCTGCTGTCCACCCAAGTATTACAAGGCTGAGGAAGCCGTAAATCTTAATCCACAGATAGCAGCAGAAAGATCTAAGGCCCAGAAGTGGTGGGGGGAAAAGGACAGTATGAACAAGAGGCCATATATCACCACCAGCCCATTCCACAGGGAAGGAGGCAGCTCGGGAGCCCAACACAGCCATCGCCATGATCTTCCCCAAACCCCCAGGAATCGGAGGGGTTTGGGAAGCGTTTTTACAGGTGGAGGTCATCAGCTTCTTAGCCAGCAGGCAGTGCTGGGATGACTCGATAACCTTCTGACCAAAGGATCTGGAGGCCAGTGCACCTGACGCAGCCCCTCCTGTCAGGGCAGCTCTACCCCAATGTGCTTTCTTATTGTTGGGTGAGATCATAAGAAGAGAAACCTGTTCTCCTGGAGGCAGTGAATGGATTGGGCTTGGTCAGTAGAAACAGGGTATGTGATTCAAGAGAGTTTCAGGGCTGGGTGCAGTGGTTCACGCCTGTAATCCCAGCACTTTGGGAGGTCAAGGTGGGTAGATCGCACGAGCCTGGGAGTTCAAGACCAGTGTGGGCTACATAGCAAGAACCTGTCTAAAAAAAAAAAAAGAAGAAGAAGAAGAAGAAGAAAAAGAAAAAGAAAAAAAAAATCCAGCAAGACAGCCAGGAAGCCGAGGGAGAGAGTATAGAGGGTGAATGGGGAAGCAAGGGGGCTGTGCGTAGTGTGAATAAGGCTGCGACTGCAGGCGCTCACTGTGCACTGGGACCACTGCATCCCACCACGGTGTCCCCAGCTGACCAATGTGAATACACAAGGTGACCGTGTGGCCCTGCTGATCTCTCCTGGTTGGCACTGCCCTACAAGAGAAACCCCAAGACTGGGAGAGGACAGTGGTCTCTTTCTTGGTGGAGTAGCTTTTGAGAACCGGCCACTGGCCATTGGGGACTTGGCTGCCTTGACCACTCTGCCTACCCTCGGCTACCTCTAAGCGTGGCAGGAGCCCATCCAAAAGGGTTAGGATAGAAAGATTGTCTTCCTCTCCATCCCATGGACCCAAGACTCTGTCTCCATGGACTGTCTACAATGGAGAAACTTTGGACTTAACTCCACTTCTTGGAGCCAGAGCAAACCAATCCAGCCCGTCTTCCTCATGACGGTAATAATAGTATAGCTGGCACACCCAGCCTATTCACTGTTCTGCCTCCAGCCTTCTTGACAAGAAGCTACAGGTCTCATGGTTCCTGCTCATGCGGCCACGGCAGGCAGGGTTTACATCAAGTGATCTGGTCTCTGAGGGGCTCCTGGTCTCTGAGGGGCTCCAGTCATAGCTGACTGAGGTAGGAGGGGATGCCTCATCCAGGCTAAGCAGGAGCAGCCCAAGCCATGCCCTGAGAAAGAGATGACCTGAGAGATTCAGACTGTCTCTGTCTTGGAAACTTTCAACTAACAAATATGGAGGGAGTGTAAAACCACACGTGGAGAAGGCACAATGGATCAGGGGAACACTGAAGCTACGTGTTGGCGGCAGCTCAGGGACAGGGAACAGAGGTGCAAGGACGGGGGCTGGGGAAGGTTGGTGGAGAGAGAGGGAGCCCTGCTTCAAAGGCTTCCTGTTCCTCCTCTAGCCCCTTGCCCCTGTGGGCAGTCCTTTCTGCACACATGAACCCAAAACATGAACCCAAACATGGCGCTCTCCTGTTTCAACCCTCTTGGAAATTCCTCACATTTAGATTGAAATCCAAACTTCCTCCTGTGGTCTTCTAGGCCCTGCATGGCTGGTTCTTCCTACCTGCAACCCTGACACCCTCATCTCCACCCTTTCTGCCAGCCTGTCCTGATCACCCCGCCTCCTTTTAGCCTGTGCCCAGTACCCACTGCCCTCACTGTCCCCTCACCTGAAACCCTCCCCCAGCCACAGATCTTTCTGGGGCTGGCTCCAGGTAACTCTCAGGTCCTGGCTGCGATGGGGTCCCTTGGGAGGCTGTGCTGCACACCCTCGCTGAAGGAACGGTTCCCTGACACCTTCTCTATCAGGCTGCTGTCCTCTGTCCTTCCTTCGTAGCACTGTCTCCCGACTCACTTGCTTGCCTTTGGTCCTTTGCCTTCCCAACCTCCCCATCCGCTCCCCATCAATATGAGCTCCAGGAAGTCAGGGCTGGCCTCACTGCTCGGAACCTGGCAGCTGTAAGTGCCAAAACTGAGTATGTGCTCAATACATGAGCACAGAATGAATGAAGTAGAGTATGAGTGAGCAAAGGAACATACTAGAGTGAAGGGCCCTGAGGCCTCCAGGCCCAGCTGCCCTCCCCATCTGCCCCTCCACTGATTAAAACAACAACAGTCAGTACCATTCACTGACTATTTCTCCTGTGCCAGGCACTGCTTCAGCCTCTCTCCAAACATGGGCCCATCTGATCCTCATTAATTGCCCTCATTAATTACCATTACCAACCCCACATGACAAATGAGAGAGCAGGCACCGAGGGGTTAAGCATCTTAGCCACTGTGCAGCTGGCAGGAGGTGGAGCCAAGACTTTGCACTGGGGCTGCTGGAAGGTTCCAGGGTCTGTGCTCTTAGCCATTCCTCTGGACATGTCTGTCACCTGTTCCCACCTGAAGCAGCAGGCATCCCCTGCTGATGGCCCACCTGTAATGCACGCTGCACACGCTCCACTCCAGCAGCCCTGGGAGGTTTCATTGATGATGAAATCGAAACTCAGAGTGATTACATGGCCAGCTCCAGAGCACACAGCTCACAGAAGTCACATGGCCAGATCTGGGGCACGTAACTTAGAGAGGTTACCTGGCCAGCTCTGGGGCACACAGCTCAGAGAGGTTACACAGCCAGCTCCAGGGCACACAGCTCAGAGAGGTTACACAGCCAGCTCCAGGGCACACAGCTCAGAGAGGTTACACAGCCAGCTCCAAGACACACAGCTCAGAGAGATTAAAAGCCAGCTCCAGGGCACACAGCTCAGAGAGGTTACACAGCCAGCTCCAAGACACACAGCTCAGAGAGGTTACACGGACAGCTCCAAGACACACAGCTCAGAGAGGTTACACAGCCAGTTCCAGGGAACACAGCTCAGAGAGGTTACACGGACAGCTCCAAGACACACAGCTCAGAGAGGTTACACAGCCAGCTCCGGGGCACACAGTCAGTGAGCAGTCCAAAGCCTATTCCTTCCATTCTCCAGGGGCCACAAATTCAAACACCCCGAAGAGCCAGGTGGGAAATGGAAACATGAGATAAGAGAAACCATAGCCTAAATCTGATAATAAACCACAGCTACCGCTCAGCCTCACCACTGAAGCTCTGGGGAGTGGTAGGGACTTTGGTAAACAGGAAGGCTCGTGTCCTGTCCAAAGCAAAGCTGCTGGACACGGCTCCTGCTGCTGGCTGCCTAGTAGGGAGGAGGATGGCCCAGCGTGGGGGCCAGACTTTTCCATTTTTTTCAGGGAAGAAGAAATCTAGATTTTTGATTTTGAGATAGGGTCTTGCTGTGTCCCCCAGTCTGGAGTGCAGTCGTGCGGTCATGGCTCATTGTACCCTTGAACTCCTGGCCTCAAGTGATCCTAACTGTCTCAGCCTCCTCAGTAGCTGGGACTAGAGGTGTGCGCTACTATGCCTGGCTAATTTTTTTATTTTTAGTAGAGATGGGACTTGCTATGTTGCCCGGGATGGTCTTGAACTCCTGAGCTCAGGTGATCCTCCTTCCTCGGCCTCCTAAAGTGCTAGGATTACAGGCATGAGCCATCGTGCCTGGCTAGATATATTTTTAATATAAAATCTTGTGAATTTAAATGTTGGCAAGCTTCTAAAAGTCTTTTTAAAACTTTGTGAGTCCAACAACCATTATCTGGGGGCAAGTTTGACCCACAGGCTTCAAGTGGTTAACTTCCGGACCCCACCAGGCCTGCCCTCCATGTGTTTGAAGTCAGGTGTCACACCCTCTGCCTAGTTAAGCAGTCCCCATGTCTTCACAGCCCGAGTTTCAAAGGCAGGAACTGAGCCTTCTTGGATTTTTTGAACCCTAGAGCCTTGCACAGTGCCTGGGCCCTGCTGGGTGCCAATACATGTCTGTTAAATTAACAGATGATTTCATTCATGACACATGTTGTAGTTCATTCACCACTTCTGAATGCTTCCTGGTTTGTCTCTATCTTTAAGGGTGGTCCCCAAAGGCCTGGGTGTGTGGAGCAGAGTCCATGCTTTGGACTGGAGGAGGCTGGCACTCGGTACCCATCCCACACTCCTCCTGGGGAGCCTTTCTGTGGGGGAGAGGCCAGAAAGCCAAATACTGCATTTCCCAGACTCCCTTTCTGAAGCTGTCCTCACAGGGTTAACAAGAATTCTCACAGAATATAGTTATAATTCAGCATTAATCACTGCACTTTGACCCACTTCCTTGTAACTGAAATTCACTGGATACTGACCATTAGCATTCCCATTATTCCTTATAGATTTCTGACTGTAGAATCATTAAAGCTTTTGTTTAAGAATTGCTTAAGATGTTTTCCAGATCTTAAATTCCAGCAAAACAACTGACGCTAGCCAGTTTGAAGGCCCTCACAGAAGAACGGGATCTGCGTGAGAACACAGCTTCTTCATCTCCCTGTCCCGTGACTTCACCCTGCACTCTTCCACCAATCAATGATCTCCACACATCAGCCCACACCAAAACCCTTAAAAACACTGGCCCCAAACTCCTCCGGGAAACAGATTTGAGGTTTCCTCCCATCTCATTTGGCGGCCCTACAATTAAACATCTCTCTCTGCTGAAACCCGGTGTCTACGTGTATAGACTTGCCAGTATCGTGCAATGGACCTATTATGGTTAAATTTTGGCTTGGGTTCTGGGTGTGCTTTAGGTTCAGCCAATCAGATGGCCTCACACGAGCCAGGGAAAGCAGAAGTGAGGTGAGGAGAGGAGGGGGATGGATGTTGGCTGTTTCAGTGCTAAGCACAGTCCTGGTGGCATCCAGTTCTTCCACAATGTTCCTGGCTGGCTAGCCACGCTGTGGGGCAGGGTCTTCATAGTGTTGTCCTAGCAGGCATGGGATCACTCTGAGGCCAAAAGCTGGGGCAGTAACTCCCTGATTCCTGGATTGCAGCTAAGGTGACACCTTCCTGATGCTGATCCCCTGCCTTCCCAACGGTGTCCTCAGCAGCTGCTCTCCTGGTGAGCCCAGGCTAAGTGGCCACGCTTTTGAGGCACCATTCCTAGAGGCCCAGCCCAGAGTCCACTCCTCATGCTAGCCCAAGGACTTCGTAAGCACCCGACTCCCTGCACTGCATTTGTTTCTGCTTAAAATAGCCTGAGTGGTCTCCGCTGTTAGGCACTGACTGACCCCTGACTGCTATAGTGTAGAAGGACAATTACAGCCCTCGAGGCATCAGGAAATCAGGAAATTAGCTATGATTAGGCCCTGTGAAGTGTGGGACCACAAGGAGAGACTGAGGAGGATGCTAATTAATCTTAGGCCAAGTTTTTTAAATTGCACAGACTCTAGGGCCAGCTATTAAGCCACAGTCTAAGACACAAATATGGCTCCTGATAATAGAAGGCTCTCAAAACAACTAGAAGAACTGTCTTGAGTGAGAAGTGGAGAAAGGCCTCATTAGCAACAAATTAATATTCATTGCAGGGGACAAAAGGAGGCCTCCAGGCTGTGTGTCCTCCAGGCCTTGCTCCTCAGCACTGAGATGAGGCAGGGACACCCTTCCCCAATTAATCAATGACTTGAAGATGCCCCTGTGGGGAGGCAGAAAGACCACTGGGTTTGTAACCACAGGCCCAGAGTTCAACTTCCAGTCTGCCTTCCTCCTTAGTAGCTATGTGACTCTGAGGAAGTCACTTTACCTCTCTTGGTCTTGATTTTTTCAGTAGCACAATGAGGACATTTTCTGACCTACAGGGTTATTGTGGGTGGGCTGGCAAAGGGTATGAAAACATTTAACTATAGTCCCATACATTTAGCACAGTGTGAAATGGTATGTGGTAGTAGTTCCCAATCTTGGTGAACACAAAGTTAAAAAATAACAACAGGCCTGGCGTGGTGGCTCATGCTTGAAATCTCAGCACTTTGGGAGGCCGGGGCAGGAGGATCACTTGAGGCCAGAAGTTCAAGACTAGCCTGGGTAATATAGTGAATAAAAATAAATAAAAAATATATAAAATAAATAAAAAACATATCTAAATTTCA
>NW_016813570.1:118079-161310 GCF_001698545.2 Rhinopithecus bieti | reverse complement strand
AATAAAAATATAGTAAAAAAATAAATTTTAAAGAGAAAAAATTACAGTAATTTTAAAATAACACTGCTTAAGCCTCAGCAAGTCAGAATCTCTGGGGGTGGGGCCTGAGTATCTATGTTTTAAAACCTCCCTAGGCCATTTAAATGTACAGTCAGGACTGAGAAATAAAATCTCAAGATCCCAGCCAACTGAATGAACCCCTTCTTGGCCAAGGGGACCCCAGAGTAACCTTAAAACTGAGTTCCCAGCCATGATAGGATGGGAGGTCAGACATGCCTCATTATATCCCCTCCCTCATTAACCGCCAGAGGTTTTCTTTTCTAAGGGTTAAAAAGAAACCAGCCCTTTTCAGCTGGGTGCGGTGGCTTACGCCTGTAATGCCAGCACTTTGGAAGGCTGAGGCAGGCAGATCACCTGAGGTCAGGAGTTTGAGACCAGTTTGGCCAACATGGTGAAACCCCATCTCTATTAAAAATACAAAATTAGACCAGTGTAGTGGCAGGCACCTGTAATCCCAACTACTTGGGAGGTTGAAGCAGGAAAATCGCTTGAAACTGGGAGGTGGAGGTTGCAGTGAGCCAAGATCATACCACTGCACTCCACCCAGGGTGACAGAGTGAGACTCTGTCTCAAAAAAAAAAAAAAAGAAAGAAAGAAACAAGCCCTTTTCAAAGACTCCACCACTGATATCAACCAACAGCCTGCCTGCTGCCTATCCATTCTGTGGTTACTACACAACTGACCAGCATTTATTCCTGGTAAGAGACCACTGACCACAGAGTGGTTCTGACCCCTCTATGGAGGATGCACAATGAGGGTTTCCGTGTCTCCTGATTCGCCTTTTGACATCAGAAGGCCAAAACCTCCACTCTCAGATCCTGCTAATGCCGCCATTTTTTGACGATGGATCCATGGAGAGGCATGAAGCTCAACTGCACATGTGCATATGTCTCCGTTTATAAATATTCATAACTCCTCCTACAGCTTACTGAATATGTATATTGGGCCACCTATTCAGCATAAATCCCTGCCTTATCCCTCCGAACTTCAAAAGTGCAGGTTTCTGGCTTCTGGCCTGAGGCTGTGTTTCCTAGCCTGCCGGAATGGCCACCCGGGGAGGAAGGCTGCCACCCTTTTTGAGAAATAAAGCTTTCCTTTCCAAGTTTGTGAACCTTGTCATTCTTCATTTGACGGGGCTGGAACCTGCTGGTCCCCAGTAAGGTGTGAGTGACTACGAGGTAAAATATCAAGAACTATATGAGCAAGAACACAGAATTTGGGGCAAAAGATCTAAGACTGACTCTTGATTCTGCCACTTCGTAGCTGTTGACCTTGGAAAACTCACTGAACTTTTCTGAATCTCCATCTCTTCAGCTCCTTATAAAGAGGGACAATGTTAGAACGTACTCTACAGTTCTGCTGGGAGGGCAAAGGAAACGAGTTACATGGGAGCTGAGCCTATGCCTGGTAACTGAGGTAGATGTTCCGAAATGCAAGCTCCTGACATCAGCACACCAGCTGCAACCCAAAATGGCATCTCGGTTATATGGGGCAGGGGGCTTTGTCATATGCACCCACTGTATCCCTGGCATCCAGGACTGTGCCTGGCACATAGGGGATACTTAATTAAAAAAAAAAAAAAAAAAGAGCTGAATGAATGAGTCATCATGATGGGACTGTGAGTCTGACCTTTCTACACTCCTCAGTGGGGCTGGAGTGGCCACATCCAAAGGGGAGAGCCACGCAGTGGAGAGGTCTCTCCAGAGGTCAGTACCACATGCAGAAAGGGAACACGACCGTGCCTGGCCAGACCCACCTACTCCCCATAGGGTGTTTTTTTGTTTGTTTGTTTTGTTTTGTTTTTTTGACAGGCTCTTTCTCTGTTGCCCAGGCTGGAGTGCAGTGATGCAACTGTAGCTCACTGCAGCCTTAAACTTCTGGGCTCATGCAATCCTCGCACCTCAGCCTCCTGAGTAGCTGGGACTAGAGGTACGTGCTACCACATCTGGCGAATTTTTTATTTTTATTTTTAGTAGAGATGAGGTCTCACTTTGTTGCCCAAGCTGGTCTCGAACTCCTGGGCTCAAAGTGATCCTCCCACCTCACCCTCCCAAAATGCTGGGATTGCATAAAGGAGCCACTGCGCCTGGCCCATGGGGGTTTTAAATGCTCTGATTGCATTTCTATTCCCACAGCCACCCACACTCTATATTCTAAAGCATGGGCTGGGGCTACAATCTCCAGACCTGGTGCCATCCTCGGCGCTGGACTTTACTGGGGGCTGTCCGTGAACTGCGTCTTAAGGCTTCTTCAGCTTCTCGAAACAGAGTTCTTCGTCCATAATCTGCACCAGAGACGAGGGAAGGAGACTGGGTGAGGCACTGATGACAAGCTCACAGTACTGGGTTGGTTTGTAACTCATGTCTAAAATACGTATCAGTGTGCCCAAAGTCTTATGTATCAGGACATTGACTACAGCGCTGTTTGTGGCAACAAGACATTAGAAAACAAGCTAAATGTTGAGCAAAAAAGGAATGGGTAAATAAGTTCCAGTATATCCATGCCATGGAATAATATGTATAGTATATGGTCAGATCAGACAGATCTATATATACAGAGAAGAGTCTCTAAGCTATAGAGACAAGGTTCAGGACAGTCGGTACAAGAGGTCATCATTTGTGTAAAAGAGGGTAGAGGGTGAATCTCTTTGCTGAATGAATGAATGAAGGTACTGCTGGTGTTCCAAGTACACAGATTCCTGTAATCTCTTCCTCCCTGAAACCTGGACCAGGAAAAGTTGAATTCTCCTTACTAGCAGCAGGTCTGCCTCCACCATGAAAACTAGGAGAGCCACTGGTTTCCCTCTTTGCCCTGGGGGCTGGGGAGCTCAAGCTACACTCTGAGTTCAACTGTAGTGGCTCTCCTAGGAAAACATTTCAGGAATCACTTTCTCTTCTTGCCCTTTTGTTGTTGTTTTGACTTTTACTATATATTAATGGCTTGGGATCTTACCATGTCTGTGAGGCTATAGATTAGAATAACACAAATCAAAGTTACTGTGTGCCAGAGAATTTACATTTCTTACATCATTTAATCTTCCCAGCAAGCCTGCAAGGCAGGCATAATTATTCCCATTTTATGCAAGAGGAAACTGAGGGTCAGAGAAGTCCTAATTGCCTAAGGTCTCAAAGCCAGAAAGTGGCAGAACAGGGTTCATTCAAATCCAGTCTGCCTCATTCCAGATCCTCTTATAACTTGCTTGGTAGCACACTGGCCTCTCCAACAAGGCAGCCTACCTTGAAAGGCATTCTGACAACTACTTGGGATAAGCAGTCTCGCCAGTCCCATTTTATTTTATTTTTTAAAATATTTATTTATTTATTTTGAAACAGGGTCTCTCTCTGTCGCCCAGGCTGGAGTACGGTGGCATGGTCATAGCTCACTGTAACCTTGACTTCCTGGGCTCAATCAGTTCTCCTGCCTCAGTCTCCTGAGTAGCTGAGACTACAGGCAGGCACCACCATGCCCAGCTACTTTTTATATTTTTTGCAGAGACAGGGTCTCACTATGTTGCCCAGGCTGGCCTCTAACTCCTGAGCTCAAACGATCTGCCCACTTTGGCCTCCCAAAGTGCTGGGATTACAGGCATGAGCCACCATGCCTCGCTG
This sequence comes from Rhinopithecus bieti, assembly GCF_001698545.2. NCBI lineage: Eukaryota > Metazoa > Chordata > Mammalia > Primates > Cercopithecidae > Rhinopithecus > Rhinopithecus bieti. The sequence goes on along the minus strand of NW_016813570.1, from coordinate 157,642 downwards.
AGTCCCATTTTAGAGATGAGCAAACAAAGGCACAGAGAGACTAAGTGGCTTCCCCATGGTATCCTGACGCCACATGCTCTGCTGTTTCATTCATTCAACTGTCCAATCATTTTTGGTGCCTATGCTAGGCTGGGTTGGGTATTTTTCTATTATATACAAGCTTCCTGCGGTTTTCTTATAGGGCACACGAAATCCATTTAAAGTATGCACGGTATAGATTAACTAAATGCAGAAATGAGCAGTGGAATCAAATATTACACAGGGGTTAGGTACTAAAGTTAAGACATATCAAGTGAAAAATCAGATATAATCCAAAATTTCCCTAGACATTTCCTTAAAGTACTGACTTAAGACCCAGGAAATGTAAAAGCTAGAAATTTACTGCTTTGACTGCCTTTGCTCTGGGGTAGTAGAGGCCAAGACTAGTTTAAAAAGGAATAAAACAGGATTTCTCTTTCTCATTCTTATGCTCTTTCTGGCCATGCAGGTGTAGTTAACTTGTGTTCATTGTTCACATGCCCAGGATGTGGTTCCATAGTCACTTTTTTTTTTTTTTTTTTTTTTTTGACAGAGTCTTGCTCTGTCACCCATGCTGGACTGCAGTGGCACGATTTCGGCTCACTGCAACCACCGCCTCCCAGATTTAAGTGATTCTTGTGCCTTAGCCTCCTCAGTAGCTGGGACTACAGGTATATGCTATGCCATCATGCGTGGCTAATTTTCATGTTTTTAGTAGAGATAGGGGTTCACCATGTTGCCCGGGCTGGTCTGGAACTCTTGGCCTCAAGTGATCCACCTGTCTCAGCCTCTCAAAGTGCTGTGATTACAGGTGTGAGCCACTGTACCCAGCCCCTAATTAATTTTGATTAACAGAGCTGTGACTCAGCCTGGAGGGCCTGTGCTCACCGTGTGTCCCCTCCGTGTGGGAGGCACTTCTGGAGAAGTCAGAGTGAATGGCTTTCCGCGGTGACGATTTCAGCTCTGAATTGGCACCGTTGACATAGACAGAGAAACCTTGCTCCAAGTGCTCCAGCCTCAATTGCACGGGGTCCTTGCTTTTCAAATGCTTTAATATCCTGAAAGAGAAACAGTAGCTTGTTCCTCCTCATCATCTGAGAGTCTGGGCTGCTGAACCCCCAAGCCAGGAGCGAACTGCTGTTCCCACAGTGAAGCGTCTCTAATCAGAGCCCAGGGGGCGTGTGCCCAGCTGTTTGTCCACAAACAGCCTCTAACAGGCCCATTACCCACTTAGAGAAGCCACGAGGGGGAGACAGTTTGGGGCCCTACAGGGAAGTTTCTGCAGCTCTCATTCTGAGGTTCAAATACACATTAGCGAAAAAGAACACACCCAGTTCAGGCCCCATGCTGGCCAAGGCAGAGAGGAGGCGTGTGTGTACACACTGCTATCATACAGCCTGGGCTTTCTGAAAATATACCAATTTTATGCAATTTCATTTTGTGTGAAACTTCATTTGATGTGTAACAAAAAGTGGTTTTTAGGCTCTCAGGCTTTGTGAGAGAGATTTCACACCATCCATTTACAAATCAGAAAACATCTTTCGTCAGACCAGGTGGGCTAATGTTTTGCTTCAGTGAATAGATGTGTTCTCAAAACACTCATCCCTGATATTTCAAAGGCCATCATTTCATATTCTAATGCAGTTAAAAAATATATCAATGCAGGCGTCGGTTCAAGGTTAACAATAGGATTATCATGTCTTTTGGCTAAAAGGCAGGAGTGTGGCCAGGTCCCTAATTTAGCTTTCACTGAAGACCATCCTTACACCTTGAGCCTGGTCCTTTACCCAATCCTGATGTCACACTGCCATATGCAGGATACAGTGTCCTCTTCAGCCCCCAGAAAACTGCTTCCATTGGACGCCAGATTTGCCTGCATTTTATACACAGCTTTAGATGCCCCTACATCAACTACATTTATACAGACAACCAGCCAACCTAGCAACAAGTGTGCATCTTCTTCAGTAATTAAATAAATGCCAATCAAATTAGCACAATTTAAATTTTAAAAAATAATAGCAATCACATAAAAGGTACACACTGTATGCTAAACTCTGCTCTAAAAACCTAAAGTTGATTCTCATTATTCACAGTACAAGTGGTCTAGAAAGTCACCGTGAATTCTGAATTAGCCAATTTGGAACTACTGCTCCTAGAGGAAATACAGGGTTAGGTGCCTGTGAGTCTTTGGTCACATTTTCATGACCCAATCAACAGAGAACCTTGTGTATGTGTGTTTCTGTTTAAAGATGACTTATTACATCGTTGATTCATTCACACTGAACTCACAGTCAAAAGCACTATCACTCATGCCTGAACAAAGCTTCCCAACATATATATTTTCTTCATAAGGCACATCACAGCCTCATGCCTAGCAACACTGAACAGCATTTCTGCACTATGTATGAGGCCAGTTTAAGAAACGAAATCACCAGCAGAAAGCACAAAAATGTGAAAAACATGGCACTATGTACACTGCTAAAAGGACACTTGCTTATAGTATGAGAGGCAGAGAATTGCCTTGTTCTGTATCAGCTGGGAACGTGTGTATTGGGGGACTAAAAATGTTGCCTCTCTGCATGCGTCTGCAAGTGACCGCAAAAATACACAAGTATCAACTGTGGGGTTACAGATCAGTTTTAGTGATGACACAGACTCACAGACAGAGAGTCAGAGAATAATAATGATCAACTGTATGAAGATGTTCCTCTTCACAATAATCCTACAGGGTAATCACTTTTTTTTTTTTTTTTTTGAGACGGAGTCTCACACTGTCGCCCAGGCTGGAGTGCAGTGATGCAATCTCGGCTCACTGCAACCTCCGCCTCCCAGGGTTCAAGCACTTCTGATTCTCCTACCTCAGCCTCCCAGCTGAGGTAGCTTGGACTACAGGCGTGTGCCACCACATCTGGCTAATTTTTTTTGCCTGTGTTGTTAGTAGCGACAGGGTTTCACCACGTTGGCCAGGCTGGTCTTGAACTCCTGACCATCTGCCCACTTTGGTCTCCCACAGTGTTGGGATTACAGGAGTGAGCCTCTGTGCCCGGCCGTAATCACTTTTATTACCTCCATTTAGTAGATAAGCAGTATAAGGCATAGAAAGGTTAAAGAACTCGCCCAAGGTCACATAGCTATTATAGTATGCGGCAGGGGTAGAATGCAAACTTAGGCAGTTTGGCTCCAGAGTCTACACCGAAATGAAGACAACTTGTAAAGCTGGCAAGATGATGTTGAAACTGGCAAACTTAGACACTGCTGGTAATTCATAGAACCTTCTCAGAAGTAGTATGAAAATATAGAAAATGCCATATGTTTGGTCTTTGCCCAGTAAGCACATTCCAGCAAATTGTTCCTGAGCATATGAACTCTGGGCAAGAAGATAGTCAGTGTTCAGTAATAACAAAACCCTGGAAGCAACCCAAATGTCCAACACCAGAGAAGTGGAAGCTGCTATTACACAGATGCTCTCATTACGAAGACTCTACAGAAACATGGGGGACTGTGATCTGTTCAGTGGGGGGTGGGGGAGTGGTGATGAAAAAGGCAGAATAAAAATGATACATAGTCCAGGGCACAGTGGCTCATGCCTGTAATCCCAGCACTTTGGGAGGCTGGGGCAGGCAGACTGAACTCTTGAGCTCAGGCGTTCTGAGATTAGCCTGGGCAACATGGTGAAACCTTGTCTCTATAAAAAATATTAAAATTAGCTGGGCGTGGTGGCGTGTACCTGTGGTTCTAGCTACTTGGGAGGCTGGGGCAGGAGGATGGCTTGAACTGGGGAGGTTGAGACTGCAGTGAGCCATGATCATGCCACTGCACTCCAGCCTGGGTGACAGACAGAGACCCTGTCTCCAAAAAAAAAAAAAAAAAAAAAAAAAAAAAAAAAAAAAAAAAAAAAAAAAAAAAAAAAAAAAAAAAAAAAAAAAAAACAGAAAGAAAGAAAGAAACAAAAGAAAAGAAATGAAATGAAAAGAAAAAGAAGGCATATGTAGCAAAGGTAAAGTTGGAAAACTGTGTGTTTGTGGACCCAGCGTGGAAGGTGATAAATGTAAAATGAAATAGGTTGTTGAGGGAAGGTGGTGGCATTGTGGGTGATTTGTTTATTTTTTAAGCATTTCTTTAGCGGCTGATACACTCATCTTTTCACCAATTGTGGCAGGAACATTTATTACAGACTGCTTATCTCTTGCCAGCCTTGGAAGCCTGGGAGATGCCTGATTGTTGGGCAACAACATAAAACAGAAAAAAAACACAAGTAACTAAGAGACAATTTCCAAACACAGCAATAGCTACGCTTGCAGGAGCAAACAATCAAGGGACAATGTAGGCACCGTCAATCTCTGGGGAGCGAGCGGGAGCCTAGGTCCCGGGAGGCCTGTGGCAGTACAGGGCGGGGAATCTGATCACCCAGGCAGACAGCCTGCCTCAACTTCTCTCCCTGCCTTCCGATGCCACATTAACAGTCATGGCATCCAGTTACCCAGGATCTGAGGCTGGCAGTCCATGGGTGCCCCTCCTTAAGCAGAATGATTTATGAAAATGTAGATTTATGAAACTGATAAATTAGGAGATAATTATTCAGACTGTGAAAGGAATTGCTAAAGGAACTCCCCTACTGCAGCGGAGTGCATCAGTAATATTCAGGTGGCATCAAAGAAAAGTGTTTTTTAAAAAATTGATAGCCTACTTTGCATAAAAAGCTGTCCTGGGCGCAGGGAACTCAGATAAATCAGATTCCACTCCTGCCCTATCTAAAATTGAGTTCTTCCCTCCTGCTGCCCTGCCACCCTCTACTGGCTTGCTGGTTCAACTTTTTCCATGGCACGCTATCACTGGTTAACATTATATTATGGATGTATCTATGTATTTGTTTATTCTTCCTCCCCCGCACTGGACTCTGAGCCTCTGTCCTATGGGCCATGGTGCCTGCTGAATGAGGAAAGCTCTGAATGGCTATTTCTTTCTTTTCTTTTTTTTCCGGGTCTTGCTCTGTTGCCCAGGCTGGAGTGCAGTGGTGTGATCACAGCTCACTGCAGCCTTGATCTCCCAGGCTCAAGCAATCCTCCCACCTCAGCCTCCTGAGTAGCAGGGACTACAGGTGCGTGCCACCACACCTGGCTAATTTTTGTACTTTTTTTTTAAGACAGGATCTTCCTGTGTTGTCCAGGCTGGCCTCGAACTCCTGGGCTCAGTGGATCCACCCACCTTGGCCTCCCAAAGTCCTGGGATTACAGGCATGAGCCACTGCATCCGGCCTCAATGCCTATTTCTGGAACAAGTGAGCCCAAGGATCTCAAGTTGGGGCAGGAGACATGGATGAATACCCTAGTGCTCACAGCTACCATTCATGTGACGCACATCACACCCACCATTTCCATTTTATGCCCATGTTGGCCTTTGGAATCACCTTCACAGATGAGGAAGTGAAGGCACAGTGAGTGGGGAGCACAGGGTGTGATGAGGCAGAGTCTAGGGACCTGACATGGCTGGGGCTGGTGTGGTCGGGGAGGATTCTCCTCCTCGTGGGCCACCAGGGCAGGGATGTAGATGGCAAGGAGGACCCAGTGAACACAAAGGGCAGGTCATCGTGTTCTCAGGTGGCAGCAGCCTAATTGTGACTAGGCTTATGACTGAGTGGTCTCTGAGAGGTGTGGCTGCCATGGCACTACCGATGAGCCACATGGTTCCTCTAGATCTCAGTCATCTCAGGTCGCCTGAGGGGGTTCTCCAAGGATCAGTCATTCAAGAATTACCTGGATGTCAATTTGGGGAGAAGGTTTTTATATTGAAAGGATGATAATCATAATAAACATTACAAAAATTAGCTGGATGTGGTGGCCCACACCTGTAGGCCCAGTTACGAGGGAATCTGAGGCAAGAGGATCACTTGAACCCAGGGGTTGGAGAGTGTAGTGAGCTACGATCACACCAATGCACTCCAGCCTAGGCAACAGAGTGAGACCCCCATCTCAATCAATCAATCAGTCAATTACTGAATGATGATGATAATGATGTTGATGATGATGATGAACGCTGGGTTGGGTAGGGGGCTTGCTATGGGCCTTCAAGAGCCTTGTCTCACTTCACCCTTCAGTGATCCTGGGATTGAGGTTATGTTGGCCTATTTTAGAAATGAACTTGCCCAAGGCTAGAGAGTCAAGGAAACCTCTAACTTGGATTTGAGTTCTGGCCCATGGGGCTGCAGTACTTGTGCTCTCCCCTGCTCCTTCCTGCTGTTCCTTGACTTTAGCACCAGACATCACATAGGCTCTGAGCAAGAAGAGGTCACAGGAGGGAGCACTGGCTTGCAACTGGGGGCTCCTTGGAGGGGGTGGCATTTGAGTCCAGTCTTAAAGGGTGAAGACAGGGAAGGCAGGGGTACAGAAAGCCTGCCATTCCTCCCCAGAACCTGTAAGTCCCCTAGGATGCTCCACAGAGCTGCACATAAGAGCATCTGTGCAGGTGGAGGAGGTGAGTGTGGAGGACAGAGCTCAGTGCCGGAGGCTCCGCCATTTCCCCAGCCTGCGTGACCTTGAGCAAGTCTCTAAACCTCCCTGGGGTCTGTTTCCTCTTCTGTAACAGGAGACTAAAGATGCTGGCACCTCCCTGGGCTGCCATGAGGACAAAAGGACAGACTGGGTTAAAGCTCTGGCTCAGATAAAGGCCCAGGCGAGAGAACCAGATGCTGGTTCTCTCCTTCCTTCTTTCTGCCTGGATCTTCTCCTGGGGCTGCAGGCAGTTTTGTGGGCAAGTTTTCCTGTAAATTTCCCTTGAATGACCTTTCTCAAGGACCAAATGATCACAGCATTGCTGGATTCTTGGACCTGGAGAGCAAATCTGGGTCTACCCCCTACAGTCTAGAGGTGGGTGTATATTACAGCCCCTATCTGCCGTCACCTCTTCAGATACAAGGGCCCTCATCTTCTCAGTCCATCCTCATTACTCAGACCTTTGATCACTCTGCCTGCTCTTTCATGAATCCTGTCAGGCGTGATTACCTCTTTCATGAGGTTGAGTGACAAGAATCACTCAGAGTCCACTGGGACAGGCAGCTGGGAGAGTTTCTGCAGGGGTGAGGCAGGGCTGTCACATCTCCAGATTCTGTCCCCCTACTCCCTGCCCCCAGTCCTCTCCTGAAGCACACAATCACTTTCTGCTTCTTTTGTCATAGGTGGCCTTGTGCTCACCCTGCCACTACCTGGGGAGTTCTTCAAGGATAAGAGCTGTGTGGTAGACACCTGCTCTCTCTGCCTGGCCGGAATCTCCCCCATCTCAGATCTGTGGGTACAGCACCATTCCTTCTTTCACTCCATGAAACTGACTCCAGTGGGTGAAACTGACTCCACTGCACAATTTAGTGGGGTGGCCAAGGAACGGCCAGCAGACTGTGCGGGACACAGGGAGTGACTGGCTTGTATATAGTTAGAATGTAGGTCCCCTCTAAATCTCATGTTGGATTGTAATCCCCAGTGTCGAGGTAGGACCTGGTGGGAGGTGACTGAATCATGGGGGCAGAGTTCTCATGAGTGGTTTAGCACCATCCCCTTGATGCTATCCTTGCGATAGTGAGTTCTCCCAGGATCTGGCTATTTAAAAGTGTGCGGCACCTCCCCCCACCCTCTCTCTCCTACTCTCACCATGTGATATGCCTGCTTCCACTTTGCCTTCTGCCATGAATACAAGCTCCCTGAGGCCTCCCCAAAAGCCAAGCAGATGGCGGCACCATGCTTCCTGTACAGCCTGCAAAATTGTAAGCCAATGAAACCTGTTTTCTTTATAAATTACCCAGTCTTAGCTGTTTCTTTATAGTAATGCAAAAATGGCCTAACATAGCTTGGGATGGAACTGGGCCCACGCCAGGCCAATGGGAAACTTCCTCAGCACTTTCGCTGGAAGCATTAGGAAAGATCCCTAATACTTCCAGGTAGGATGTACGTAGGGGCTTTTCCTGGCTGTCTTGGCCACTGCAAGTGAAGTACCTGTCTGAGAATGGCTCCAATATGGGAAAACGAGGGTAGAGAAAATGGAGAATAGTTGATTTTGATTACATCATCTAAGCACTTGGATCTACCTAGGCCTGAGACCAAGAGTATCATGATGAATTTCTTTTTTTTTAGAGACAGTGTCTCACTCTGTCACCCAGACTGGAGTGCAGTGGCATGATCATAGCTCACTGCAGCCTTGAACTCCTAGACACAAGTGACCCTCCCACCTCAGCCTCCTAAGTAGTGAGTAGCTAGAACTATAGGTGGGTGCCACCACACCTGGCTATTTTAAAAAAATATTTTAGGCCCGGGCACGGTGGGCTCAAGCCTGGGTAATCCCAGCACTTTGGGGGAGGCCCGAGACGGGATGGGATCACGAGGGTCCAGGAGATCGAGACCCATCCCTGACTAACACGGGTGGAAAACCCCGTTCTACTAAAAAAAAAATAATAACAAAAAACTAGCCGGGCGAGGTTGGCAGGGCCGCCTGTAGTCCCAGCTACTCGGAGGCTGAGCCCCAGGAGAAATGGCCCCTGAACCCGGGAGGCAGAACTGGCAAGTGAGCTGAGATCCGGCCCACTGCACCCAGCCTGGGGTGACAGAGCGCAGACTCTGTCTCAAAAAAAATAAAAAAAAAAAAAAAAAATAAAAAAAATAAAAAAAAAATAAAATAAAATAAAAAAATATTTTAGAGACAGGGTCTTGAACTTCTGGGCTCAAGCGATCCTCCTGCCTTCGCCTCCTGCATAGTTGAGATTACAAGCAGAAGCCACCATTCCCAGCTCGATGTTGGATTTCTTAATTTAATGAGCCAGTGTTTCCTAGCTGCTTAAGTCCATTTACCTTGGGTTTCTGTCTCTAACAGCCAAAAAACACGAACTAATACAGTCTGTGTCTTCCTTATCACAATGCTTCCCTTTGCATTAATGGCAATGCCAGGCACTTAGAAGGTACTCAGTGAAATCCTGCTGAATGAATAAAAGAAAAATGCTGCCCTGCTTCTTATGGGCAGCTGTGTTCTAGGCAGACCTCTGTTCAGAACTCACTCCAACGATTACATCCCCCTTTCTCAGGTTACAGACAACCCAGATAAGCAGCCTGGGTTTTCATCTCCCTCAATGTCCAGGGTAAAGCTCAGAGGCTAGTTTTCTATCAGGTTCTACAACTAGATTTCCAAGTAAATTGCAGTTCTTCCCACAAAACCCCTCCTCACTTAACTTAGGGCCACTGGCAATCCGGCAGGTTTTTTTTCTCCTCTTGATTATTTATGACAACATTAAGCAAAAGGTAGAGTCCAGGCCGGCTCCACCACTTTCTGGCTGTGAGACCTCGGGCAAGTTGCTCACTGCTCAGAGCCTCCACTTCCTTGCCTGTAAAATGGGTGCAGTAACTCTGTCCCATTGGGTAGTGTGCAGATAAAGTAAAATGATGGGATGAGATGTCTGGCATATGGCTGGCACTCTGTAAAAGGTGCCTTTGAGATTTCACCGATGATGGCTCACAGGGATTCCCATTCTTCACTAGTCTCCACTGGAAGGTGTTTCTTTCCAGCTCTACCTTCTAATTTCCTGTCACCGTGACAGCTCCCTCTTGGTGACAACACATCCCCCCAAATTTTATGGCAACTCAGTTTTGATATAGCTTTTAATTGTCTTTGTGCTATAACCTTGTCTCTGGAAATTCTCATTTATACTATCGGCCAGTGCCTCTTTGATTGCACACTTATTGATCCCCCAATTAATGAGAAACAATTTGTTCATAAGGAACTGTGACAGCCTCTCCCCAGACAAGTCACATGCAGATGATTAAACGATCACCCAGGTGTTCAGTGGTACCATCCAGTCTGCCAGAGATTGAATAAAAACATCCTGCTCCGTGGCATTAATGATGATGGAAACTCACGTTGGTCTAATCAGCACAAGCCTTCGCTGTTCTAGTTTGAGGCTGATGTGGGGAAGGAGGTGGATGAGCACAGAGCTATTGGGCACAGAGGACACTGCTGTGGTGTTTCTGGCTGGCCCTGGAGAGACTGGCTGTTCAGAAGATCTCCAACAGGAGTGGGGCTGCCTCAGTGGGTGGGTGTCTGGAAAGTGGGTGGGTGCTGTCATAGATGGAATTTAGGGTCTTAATGAAATGTAGTAAAGGGGCTGGTGGGTAGAGATGCTAAATTCCTGCAATTCGTGAGATTACAAAAACTTGTCCCATGCAATATGCCACCAGGGCCCCTATTGATAACACCAAGTCCAGTCAGTGAGACCAGAGCTGAAGTCGCATGCAGGATGACACCTCCTTACCCCAGACTCTGTTATCTGCGAGACCCTAAGCCCACTCCCATAACACAGAGGCCCACATTCGTACCCATCTCCCTTTCTTCCCCCTCCTCCCACCAGTTCTGTGGGCCTGCATTGTTTTTCTGTTTGCTTTGTGCTTTAATTTGAATTCATTACCAACATTTTAAAACTCAGGAGATTTCACAGACCAAATCCAGATCTCCAGCTTCTCTGGCAGACTTGGGAGGATCAGGACCTGAGGGGAACTGTGGTCTCACAGACAGCTGGCCTGGGCTGAGCAGCTTGGAGACAGGAGCTCCAGGTACCCACTGTCCCACTGAGCCGGCTCCACTCACTGCCTGGCCATCCCTAGAATCTGAATTTGCAAATCCCCAGCTTATTGCAAGGTTTGAGGCCTGAAGACAAACTGTGGTGAACTGAAAATGAACTTCCTCAGCCCTACAAAGGAACCGAGGAATGATGCCTCTTTCAAACCAGACCATGATGCTTTGACCTTGATCGCTACACACTGGACCTACTGCAAGCTTTTTCAAGAACCAGCACTCCAGAGACAAAATCAGTCCTACTTTAACTTCAAATGACTTATCGACCAACTTCAAACACCAATGTAAAATGACTCCATTTTTGCATAACACGACATGATTATAGGCTCAGATTTCAGGGATTGTCAAAGCCTGTGTGATCACAGACTGGGCTCTTCAGGTGGTTCTTGCACAAGCCCTGCCAAATTCGAGCTTTTTTTGACAACCTTATCTTCTCCCAGAACAGGAGCTGGGAGGGAAGAGGCGGTACTTACACATCGAACAGTTTGCTACAGCTCAGTCAAAAGATGCAATTAAATCAGTGAATGGAGAAATAGGCGCTGGGGTTGCAGATAATATTCTAAGCCTCTGAGTGGAGGGGGACTCCGCATCTCATTCCTATGTGAGGCAGGGCCTGCCTGCTGTTAATAAATCTAAATAGATTTTTACTTGGCTAATATCAAGGGCTGCCGTCAAGCGGCTTCTCTTACCGGTTCCTCTGCTGAAGCAATATTAAATACTCATCATGTTTCTCATCAAAGTCTGTCACCATGTCCTTAGCGTAACCCTGAAATGAAGAAACAGAGCCGTGTGATATCGGAATGCAGGGAATCGCTGACTGAGAGCGCAGGTGCGGCACACACACCGGCACAGGAGGCTGAGAGGCGGAGGCTGACCTTGACGAAGGCCCAGCTCCCCCGGCGCATCGCTCCAGCGACCCAGAGCCCCAGAGATTGTCTGATGGTCCCATGGGTCTTAGGCGTACACACCTTTAATTATCTATGAAAAGGAGGTCAATTCTCGCCTCTCACTGCTCTTCATTCCTCCCATGCTCTCTAAGATCAAGGGCTCTGACATGATTTGGGCTGTACTGTTTTCTCAACACTCATTATTTAGTTGTCTTAATTGTCATGACCAGATGCAACCCAAATCAGTTGTTTAAAAGGGGATCTTGGTCAGGCACAGTGGCTCATGCCTGTAAAACTAGCACTTTGGGAGGCTGAGGCGACAGGATTGCTTGAGCCCAGGAGTTCCAGACTAGCCTGGGTAACCTAGGGAGACCTTATCTCTACAAATAATGTAAAAATTAGCCAGGCATGGGTGGTGCATGCCTGTGGTCCCAGCTATTTGGTGGGCTGAAGGGGGAGGACTGCCTGAGTCTGGGAAGTTGAAGCTGCAGCGAGCCATGATTGCACCACTGCACTCCGGCCTGGGCAACAGACTGTCTCAAAGAACAAAAAGGGGAGGGGAATCTTATTTTCCCCTTGCCATTTCAAGAGAAATATATGTTAATTATAAACAATGCAGTCGTTACAGAAATCTATGACCCAGACTGGAGTCCCCCTTGGAGTGGACATCTGTGGTTCTGTGTCTCCTCTTCTGCCAATGGGACCCTGGGTTTCCTTTGGGGAACTGCTCAGCCCCTTCTTGCACTTCACTGGCTTCCTTAGATGACCTTGAAAGTGACTTTGTTCTTCTCTTGGTTCACATGACCTTGGCCTTGCCAATCAACATAGGGCTTCCCCCAGTCACAGTGATATACCACTTTAGGGGTGAACCAAGATCTGAGTCAGCCTCGGGACTTTGCTGATACCCTTGGAAAAAGAGCTGCTCTCTTCCCATTTGAATGCTGTGCCAATGAGATGCAGGCCTGGACCTGCCTGAGAGTGAAGCTGATAAAAAAGACAGCAGATCCAAGAGATGCAGAGGCAGATTCTTAATGATATAATTTGAGTCCCTGGATTCACCTATGCCTAAAGAGGTATCTGGACAATTCAGTTATTGCCTTAGAAGTTTCAGCTGAGTTTCTGTCATTGGCAGACAAAAGAATTTTAAGTAACACACTATAATCTGACCATCAGAGATAATCCCTGGTATAATTTATTATGGCTGAGGGAGAGTAATGTATAATAAACTACACATATTTAAAGTGATGTATGCATGTACCAGTAAAACTGCTATTGTAATTTGATATGTATATCTTCCTCCGGGTGATTTTCTTTGTTCATAATATACAAAGATACATATCTACATATACACTCTTTAAAAAGCTTTTTTTTTTTTTTTTTTTTTTTTTTTTTTTTTTTTTAGTAGAGATGGCATCTCACTATGTTGCACAGGCTGTTCTCTAACTCCTGGGCTCAAGTGATCCTCCTGCCTTGGCCTCTCAAAGTGCTGGGATTACAGGCATGAGCCACTGCCCCCAGCCCCATATACTCTTTTATTTCTTTTGTTTGTTTGTTTTTGTTTGTTTGTTTTGTTGGGTTTTTTTTTCTTGGTTTTTTTTTTTCGAGACAGAGTCCTGCTCTGTCACCCAGGCTGGAGTGCAGTGGCACGATCTCAGCTCACTGAAACCTCCATCTCCCAGGTTCAAGCAATTCTCCTGCCTCAGACTCCCAAGTAGCTGGAACTACAGTCACCTGCCACCATGCCCAGCTAATTTTTGTATTTTTAGTAGAGACAGGGTTTCACCATGTTGGCCAGGCTGGTCTCTTAACTCCTGGTCTCATGTAATCTGCCTGCCTTGGCCTCCCAAAATGCTGGGATTACAAGCATTAGCCACTGCGCCAGAACTCATATACTCTTTTAAACAAAAATGGGATCATACAATAAACAATGCTTTGCAATTTGCTGTTTCTTTTTCTTTTCCTTTTTTTCTTTGAAATGGAGCCTTGCTCTGTGGCCCGGGCTGAAGTGCACTGGCACAATCTTGGCTCACTGCAACCTCCGCCTCCCAGATTCTCCTGCCTCAGCCTCCTGAGTAGCTGACATCACAGGTGTGTGCCACCACACCCAGCTAATTTTTGTATTTTTAGTACAGACAGGGTTTTGCCATGTTGGCCAGTCTGGTCTTGAATTCCTGACTTCAGGTTGTCCTCCCGCCTTGGCCTCTCAAAGTGTTGGGACTACAGGTGCGAGCCACTGCACCTGGCCAATTTGCTGTTTTTTTAACTTTGTTGTCAAGGGGAGGATTAACAGTACAATATCAGCTTGGCACTGGTCCCAAGTTATAGCAAGTTATGGGGATTAAGTTTTAAATGGCAAGTAGGGCATTTGTATCAGAAATGCAGTTTGTGTGGGAACCTTAACGCTTCTCCTGGGAAGGAGAGAGAGAGAAAAATAGAAATCTCTGTCATTCTCTTAACTTTTCAAAATCTGGCTTTAGCCCCATTATTTTGTTAGAATTCTACCCAAGAGAGACCCAGACCACCTTAACTTAATGTAATAGGTCTTCTCTCCATCCTTTCCAATTGCTCTGAGGCACGGGAAACAAATCACCCATCATGCCATCCCAAGTTGAGAATGACGGGCATTCCTCTCCTCTCGCTCTCATCCTCATGATAATCATTAAGATTCCCACTCCAGGCTTGGCACAGTGGCCCACGCCTGTAATCCCAGCACTTTGGGAGGCCGAGGCAGGCGGATCACGAGGTCAGGAGATCAAAACCACCCGGCTAACATAGTGAAACCCCCTCTCTACTAAAAATACAAAAAATTAGTCAGGTGTGGTGGTGTGCATCTGTAGTCCCAGCTATTTGGGAGGATGAGGCAGGAGAATCGCTTGAACCCAGGAGGTGGAGGTTGCAGTGAGCTGAGATCGTGCCATTGCATTCCAGCCTGGGCAACAGAATGAGACTGTCTCAATAAATAAATAAATAAATAAATAAATAAATAAATAAATAAATAAATAAAACAATAATAATAAAAAAGATTCCCACTCCATTTCTTTAAAAAAAAAAAAATAGCTGGATGTGGTGGCATGCCTGTAGTCCCAGCTGCTCGGGAGGTTGAGGCAGGAGAGGATGGTTTGAGTCTAGGAGTTCAAGATGACAGTCAGCTATGATTGCACTATTGCACTATAGCCTGGGCAACAGAGTGAGACCCCGTTTCTAAAAAACGTCCTACTTGCCAAATTCTCTTCCTCTGCATCTGTAGTGCTGAATGAGCCGCTCTTCCCATGCAGCTTTCTGCCTGTGCCTTCTCTAGCTAGCCTTCACCCTGTGCCCTCAATTGCGGAAGGTCAGTGTCTACCTGCATCTCCATTTCACCAGTCTTGGGTTTTTCTCCCTCCCGTCTTCACTTCTCCCTCCAGTTTCGAGGAAAAGAGCCAGATGTGCAGCCCAGTCATGCCTAGTCCAGGGCTAACACCCTGATGCCCTTTCTCCTCCTGCTCCCTGTAGGGCCCCAGGTTGTTGCCATCTGCTTCCCTCTTGCCCTGGAGCCTCTACTTTCCCTTCCTGACTTCCCTCTCTCTAGACCCACCCAGGAACAGGATGCTGTACCCTCATGTTCTCTCCTATTCTGACATCTCTACAACCTCTGAGTTTCACTGGGGCTTTCCTTCTGGCTAAGTTGGCCAATCATGAAGTAAGCAATAATAAGAAAGGGTGATACAATGAAATTATAAGAAATTAAAAAAAAAAAAAAAAAAACAAAAAAACAAGGCTGGGCATACTCACACCTGTAATCCCAGTGCTCTGGGTGGCTGACACAGGAAGCTTGCTTTAGGCCAGGAGTTTGAGACCAGTCTGGGCAACATAGCAAGACCCTGTCTCTTAAAAATAAAAAATAAAAAATAGCAGGGTATGGCCAGGCACGGTGGTTGACACTTGTAATCCCAGCACTTTGGGAGGTTGAGGCGAGTGGATTACCTGAGGTCAGGAGTGCAAGACCGGCCTGTCCAACACGATAAAACCCTATCTCAACTAAAAATACAAAAAATTAGCCAGGCGAGGTGGCGGGCACTTGTAATCCCAGCTACTTTGGAGGCTGAGGCAGGAGAATCGCTTGAACCCGGGGGTCGGAGGCTACAGTGAGCTGAGATAGCGCCACTGCACTCCAGCCTGGGCAACAGAGCAAGACTCCGTCTTGGAAAAAAAAATAAATAAATAACTGGTGTGGTGGTGCATGCCTGTAGTCCTAGCTATGTGGAAGGCTGAGGTGGGAGGGCTGCTTGAGTCCAGGAGTTCAAGGTCACAGTGAGCTATGACTGTGTCATTTCACTGCAGCTGGTACAACAGGGTGAGACCCTGTCTCTCTAAAACACCCGAGAAACAACAACAAAAAACAAACTAGCTTTCCTGGCTTCCGGAGGTGCCTACAGAGACTGCTGTGTCCTCCCCTGGGCCTGAGTCCTGCCTCATCCTGAGTGCAAGAAAAGCACAGGAGGCCTCAGCCCTCGGGAGAGCTGGCTTTCAGGAGAGTAGGTCTGGGGAGGATTCTCGCCTTCTTCCAGAATAATAACACATAAATCGCGCAAACAGTTTATCCAGCATTTCCATATACACGATTCTCCTTTGATCTTCACAGAAGCCCTTGAAGTAGTGATTATTACCCCATTTAAGATACAAGGAAACCCTCCCATGCATCTTCCCAGAACACAGATGCTGCTCCATGGCAATTTACATAACCATTTTGAAACATTAAAATGACCGTGGATATATTATGGGTATGGAATGAAAGAGTGGATGACATTTTTTGATGAAATATGGGACTTCAAAGAAATCTCAGCTTTTGCTGGCTGCCCTGGGCTTTCACCTCAAACTCTCCAGGGAATGCATCGATCCTCCTTTGCCAGGAGGGAGATGTCATCAGAAAGACTCAAGAAACTGGAACATCTATCCATCTCCACTTCTTAAATGCTGATGTGCCTACAAATCACCTAGGGATCGTGGTGAAATGCAGATTTTTTTTTTTTTCTTTTTGAGACAGGGTCTCACTCTGTCTCCCAGGCTGGAGTGCAGTGCAATTTCAGCTCACTGCAGCTTCAACTTCCTGGGCTCAAGCCTCCTGAGTAGCTGGGACTACAGGCAGGTGACAACACATGGCTGGCTAATGTTTTTTTCTTTTTTCTTTTTTGTATTTTTTGTAGAGACGTGGTTTTGCCATGTTGCCCAGGCTGGTCTCGGACTCCTGAGCTCCAGTGATCCACTTGCCTCAGCCTCCCAAAGTTCTTAGATTACAGGCATGTGCCTGTGTGCCACCATGCCCCAGATTCTTTTTTTTTTTTTGGAGACAGGGTCTCACTATGCTGCCCAGGCTGGTCTCAAACACCTGGCCTCAAGTGATCCTCCCACTTCAGCCTCCTGAGTAGCTGGGACTACAGGCATGTAGCATCATGCCTGCTTTGAAATGCAGATTCTGACTCAGTAGGACTGGGAAGTACCCAAGTCTGCATTTCCTTTTTTTTTCTTTTTGAGAAGGAATCTTGTTCTGTTGCCCAGGCTGGAGTTCAGTGGTGTGATCTTGGCTCACTGAAACCTCCGCCTCCCGGGTTCAAGCAATTCTTCAGTCTTGGCCTCCCAACTAGCTGGGATTACAGGCACGCACCACCATGCCTGGATAATTTTTGTATTTTTAGTAGAGACGGGGTTTCACCATGTTGGCCAGGCTGGTCTCAAACTCCTGACCTCAGGTGATCCACCCACCTCGGCCTCCCAAAGTACTGGGATTACAGGCGTGAGCCACCACCCCGGCCCCAAGTCTGCATTTCTAATGAGCTCCCAGGTAATGCCCATGGCCCATACTTTGGGTAGCAAGGCCCTAAACTAGCCAACTTTGTTTCCCACCATTCACAACACCCCCACCTCCAGTCAGATGGTCTCTGAACTTGAGCTGGGAGGTACAAGGGCTCTGGAGTCCAGCCTGTTCCATGACACAAGGTTGCCACTTAGTTTCTTTACCTATAAGATGGAGTGATGCCTGTACCTGTTGTCTGGTGGAACTTTTCTTTCCCTCACAGGGTTAAGTAAATTGGATGCAATAACAGTGGAAAGGATTTAGCACAGTACCTGGCACTGACAAAATTCTCAATGAACATTAGTTATAAGTGCATATATGGAACTCCATTTCCAAAATAGAACCATCCGAGTCCCACCCCGCCCCATTCTCACTCCTAACTTGATGTCTTCATCATTCTATTTCCTTTTCCAGAAACCCACCCCAGCACCCTCCAGCCTCTACTCCCAGACTCTCCAAGGGCCAGCTCAGTTTCCAAAGTCCCCATGAAGGCTTCCCTTGCCATTCTCCCCACCCCACTCACTTCAGTTCCTTCTGCAAGCCTGAAATTAGTATTAAATTATATTCAATACAGTGTAAAATCTGATATAATTAAGTGCTAAGGTGTTAGCATTTAACTATATATACTACTCACTAATTATCAGGGGATTTGGAGACCTGGGTGTGAGCCCTGAACTCTGCTGTTTATCTCATCTGAGCCTCAGTTTCCTTGTCTGCAAACGGGGGATACTGATAAGGTCTACCTCACAGGGGCTGCTATGTGGATAAACTAGGATTAAAGTGGAAGTAATTTGGGATTATTTTCTTTCTTGCTCATCTTGGCTCACCAATCAGACTATAAATTCCTGGAGGGCAGACCCATGGAACAGGGAAGGAGATGGAGTTTCACCTGAGTGCCTGGTGGCCTGGGCTCCAATCCTGGCTTCACCGCTGTCCAGCTCTATGACGACAATTGCTAAGGTTGGCTTAGCACTTACTATGCGCCAGGCAAGATTCTACCCCTTTTCGTGCCTAAGTCAGTTAACCCTCGTTGTGCTGAGGCTTTACTTCCTTGCCTACAAAATGGATGTATGAATACTTAAGGCACCCAGCAAAGGTGTGAGAACCCTGAAAAAACGCCAAGTTCCTCTTCAGTTTTTCAGCAAACATCAAGGGCTTACTGTGTGGCTGGCCCCTTTGCATATGTGATCAGGGCTGAACAAAAGCTCTGACCCAGTGTAGATTCGGAGACCAACTTGCCTGTATAGACTCTGTGAACCCCCAATAGCTGAGATAGGTCTCAGTTAATTGATTGAGAAAGTTTATTTTGCCAAGGTTGAGGATGCGCACCCATGACGCAGTCTCAGGAGGTCCTGACGACATTTGCCCAAGGTGGCCAGAGCACAGTTTGGTTTCGTACATTTTAGGGAGACATGAGATGTCAATCAACATATGTAACATGAACATTGGTTTGGTCCGAAAAAGGTGGGACAACTGGAAGCAGAGAGGGGGCTTCCAGGTCACAGGTAGATAAGAGACAAATGGTTGCATTCTTTTGAGCTTCTGATTAGCCTCTCCAAAGGAGGCAATCAGATATGCATTCATCTCAGTGAGCAGAGGGGTGACTTTGAGGAGAACGGGAGGCAGGTTTGCTCTAAGCAGTTCCCAGGTTAACTTTTCCCTTTAGTTTAGTGATTTGGGAGCCTCAAGATTTATTTTCCTTTCACAACTATAATCAACTGCTGGTTGTTGGTTAGGGTTGCTGGACTGAACAGCCCCCAATCATGTGTGCAGTGTGAATCGTGCGCCCGGACGTTGTACAAAAGTGGGCTGCAACTGCAGCCAGTCAAGCAACCACACATTGTCTAGGGATCCCTGCGGGGGTCCTGAGAGCACCCATTTAATTGCATGCACAAGGGTGTTCTTGGAAGAACCCATAACTTTCATCAGACTATCAAAGGCACCTGGGCCCCTCCCAAAGGAGAGAATTCTAATAAAATACACAAAATGCAATGCCAAGTGTCTGAATTAGATCTCCAGGAAGGTTCCTCCAATCCTTGGAGTTATCTTCAAAGCCCCACTCTGTCTCCCATCCCACACACATCTAACCCATCAGCTCCACGGGAAAACTATTGCGTATCCAAAATCTGACCCCTTCTCCCTGCTCTCCCCTCCCAGGCTGGTCTGGGCCCAGACTGGACTCCTGCGCCTGCCTCCTCCCTGCCTTCTGTTCTCCCTGCTGTCACCCAGGGGGCCTGATGAGAGGTGAGTGGAATCATGTCACTCTTCTGCTAGGACCCCAAGGGGGTTCCTGTCCCACTCAGAGTCAAGGGCAAGGCCATCCCAGTGGCCATGAAGCCCTGCACTCTAGGCCTCGACCCCCATCTCTGAGCCACCTCTCACCACTGCACTCCTCCTTCTTACTCCAGTGTCCTCAACACCCCCCATTCCTCAGGCCCCATTCCTTCCATGTGGAATGCTCTTCTCTCAGGAAAATGCCCACATTCCTCACCTCCTTCAAGACTTAACCCACTGGCCAACATGGTGAAACCTCATCTCTACTAAAAATACAAAAATTAGCTGGGCATGGTGGTGCATGCTTGTAATCCCAGCTACACAGGAGGCTGAGGCAGGAGAATCACTTGAACCTGGGAGGTGGAGGTTGCAGTGAGCTGAGATCACGCCACTGTACTCCAGCCTGGGCGACAGAGCAAGACTCCATCTCAAAAAAAAAAAAAAAAAAGACAACACAGATCCTCCCTTCTCAGTGACGTCTCCCCTGACCATCATAGTGAAACTTGCAAACTGTGCACATACTGCACGCCCCATCTCCTGCATCCCTCCCTGCACTAACACACGTCTAATTTATCTTACTTATTATACCTTTTATTTATTGGGGTGTCCTTGCACTAGAATGAGAATTCTATGAAGGCAGAGAGCTTTGTCTATTTTGTTCATTGTGCATACCAATGAAACTGTTGAGTGAATGAATCCATGAGAACACATTTAAGCAGGGATCTGAAAGTTGAAATGTTACCTGGGCAACAAGAAAAGGGAAGGGCATTCCAAGCAGCAGGACCAGCATGAACAAAGGTTTGGGGGTGTGAAGAAACATGAAATGTTCACGCATGGGCCAGAGGATGCCTGAAAAGCTGCACCCCAGTCACCCGAAGCATTGGCTTGTCACCCATAAATGATCCCTTGGTTAGGATGTGGAGTTTGCAGGGGGGTAAGGGGGAATCAAGAATTGGCTAGAGTGCTGGGTGCTGAGAAGGCACAAGTGACCTCCAGCAGAGGGTCCAAGGAGTTTGGATGTGACACAAAAGCAGAGTCTCAATGTCCTTATTGGTATCCTTATCTTTATCCCCAACGCTGGCCCTGGAGAAGGCACAGAATTTTGTCAAGGGCTGTCTCCACAAAAATGTTTTTTAAAAATTAGCTGGGTGTGGTGGTGCGAGGCTGTAGTCCCAGCTACTTGGGAGGCTGAGGTGGGAGGATAGTTTGAGCCCAGGAGCTCAAGGCTACAGTGAGCTATGGCCGTGCCACCACACTCCAGCCTGGGCAACAGAGCGAGACCCTTTCTCTAAGGAAAAAAAAAAAAATCCTATCAAGAGTTAGGCACTGTAGAGGTAAGGGAGAAGTTAGGACTGTGGTTTGAGATCAGCCTGGGCAACACGGCAGGACCCCATCTCTATGAAAATACAAAAAAAAAAGATTAACCAGGCATGGTGGCGTGCACCTGTAGTCCCAGCTACTTGGGAGGCTGAGGAGGGAGGATGGCTTGAGTCCAGGAAGTTGAAGCTGCAGTGAGCTATGACTGCACCACAGCACTCCAGCCTGGGTGACAGAGCAACACACTGTCTCAGGAAAAAAAGAAAAAAAAAAGGAATTTTACCAACGGCCATGTTATTCATTTTCTCTAGGGGGAAAAAAACTGGAACTGGAATGAAATGCCAAGAATCAGTTATACTGAAAGACAGAGTCCATATTTCAAGGATCACGTATTCCTCTGAGGCCAGCATACTGGAATTCTCCTCAACGGGGCTGATTTAGTGAATACAGAAGCCTGAGCTGCATTCAGGAGCAGCTGAGAGTGCAGTGTTGGTTTCCAGGGCTTGAGAATGTCAGATACCCAACCTTGCTGACTGCAGATCCCACCAGAGAACCATCACTTAGATGGGATAACACTGAGACCATGAAGCCACTATTTGTGGCCGGACACGGTGGCTCACGCCTATAATCCCAGCACTTTGGGAGGCGAGTGGACCACTTGAGGCCAGGAGTTCAAGGCCAGTCTGGCCAATGTGGTGAAACCCTCTCTCTACTGAAAATATAAAAATTAGCCGGGCATGGTGGTTAGTGCCATGTAGGACTATAATCCCAGTTATTCGGGAGGCTGAGGCAGGAGAATGGCTTGAACCCAGGAGACCGAGGTTGTGGTGAGCCAAGATCGTGCCACTGCACTCCAGCCTGGGTGACAGAGTGAGATTCTGTCTCAAAAAATAATAAAAATTAAAAAAAAGAAGACACCGACTGTCTGGGGTCACAGAGCTCTTTCACACCCCCAAGTCACTTGATCTCCTGCTGCCTCCCTGTAGGCTCCACATCCTAACTAAGGGATGAGTTATGAGTGACAAGCTAATGCTTGAAGTTACTGGGGTCCAGCTTTTCAGGCATCCTTTACTGCCGTTTATCAATGCTGTCTGTGGGTGCTTATTTAACGCATGCAGCAATCCTATGCTCTAAGATCATTATGCCCATTTTACAGAGGAGGAAACGGAGGCCTTGAAAGCTGAAGCAAATTGCCTGAAGGTCTCAGAGCCTCTAAGTGGAGATAGCAGACAACCCTTGTTTATGTGGGGCCAGCATCCATTCCTGTTCTGGGTATAACACCTTGATTTTCCTCTAGGAAACCACCTTTCGTCCACTCTCAGTCCACATGGTGTGGGTGGAAATAACACTCCCAGTGCTGCAAGAGAAAGCACGTGCCGCAGGCCTGGCCAGTGCATTCCATCTCCCCGGCCACGTGATGGTTCAGGGCTAGGTGTGCTTCCCAAGCTATGCCTCCCAAGGACCCTCCTGGAAAAGTCCTTATCTCTCCTCCTTTACAATTATTAGTTGATATGAGCCAGGGCTACTAAGGAAGGAAGGAAGATGTCATTTCTTCACACACAAAGGAAGGAGTCATTTTACCAACTTCTTAGGTTCACCATTATGAGCATCCTTAAATGTTCCATGGAAAAATCTGCCCAAGATGCCAGGCGTGGTGGCTCATGCCTATAATCCCAGCACTTTGGGAGGCTGAGGTGGGAGAATCACTTGAGCCCAGGAGTTTGAGGCCAGCCTGGGCAACATCGTGAGATCCCACTTCTACAAAAATAAAAAAAGTTAGAAAAATCTGTCCAAGAGTGATGACACCAACGTAGAGACAGCAAAATGGAGGACAGTGAGAGACAGGCCAGATAGCAACCAGATCCTTTAATGGTGAATGGTGATTAATCCACCATATCCAGCCATGCCCGTAGCCAGCACTAACCTTTTAGTCACTTGAGTGAATATATCCCTTTCTTTCCTTGGGTCAGTTTGAAGTGTGTGTGTGTGTGTGTGTGTGTGTGTGTGTGTGTGTGTGTGTGAGAGAGAGAGAGATTTATACCCAAGTAGGTACTGGGAGGTACAGTGGTAGAACAAATACTAGGCGGTGTCTGAATCCAAAGTCCCTGCCATGTCTAAGGGCTCAGAGAAGCATTTCATAGAGGGCTAAATGACACCTTGATGCATGCTCCAGTGGCCCTAAGCCCACAAGAAGAGATGATCCAAATGTATCTTATAGTACAAAACTCATAGCCTTCTTTCAAAACCCACTCCCAGTGCTCAGACCCACTCACTGGAGGAGTCTGCGAGTCCCAGCGCCGTGTAGCCCATCCTCAGTGCATATGAGTTAAATGAGAAAGCATCTGAGCCTGCTGTTTTTTTCCTTTTTCTTTTTTTTTTTTTGAGACAGAGTCTCACTCTGTTGCCCAGGCTGGAGTGCAGCAGCATGATCTCAGTTCACTGCAACCTCCGCCTCCCAGGTTCAAGCAATTCTCCCTCCTCAGCCTCCCCAATAGCTGGGACTACAGGCGTCCACCACCACGCCCAGCTAATTCTTGTATTTTTAGTAGAAACAGGGTTTTGTCATGTTGGCCAGGCTAGTCTTGAACTCCCGAACTCAAGCGATCCACCCTCCTTGGCCTCCCAAAGTGTTGGGATTACAGGCGTGAGCCACCACACTGGCCTGAGCCTGCTTTTGACTGCATTTGCTAACACATCAGTTATATTCCCATCCTCAAAAAAAGAGGAATAAATACTCTGCAGTCAATGCTTCCATCACGGCAGCAGAAGCCAAGCAACAAAGACCTAAAGCAACGGTTGATACTGCCCCCTAGAGGTGGAATGAAACAGCACAAAACACTGCAGTTTCTCACGCCCTGGAGTAGGTGTCCTAACAAAATATTACATCCTATGCACACACCAGATGGATAATCAAAAGGAGCGTTTGGGCTATTTTTCCAATACCTTAGAGTTACATTTATTACTACCCTACCTGCTATGTACCATTCTTTATCGCTACCAATACGTACCTTGAGATTTTATACTTAGTCTCAGGTTTTATAGACTATCAAGGCAGATCCAGAATCTAGGACCTCAGGACACAGTTATGGTGTATTTTATAAAATGTTTTCCTACATAGCTATCTAAAACATCATTTTCAATCCATGTGCAGCAGAAAACAACGAGCATTTCTTTTTATTCTCAGAAAAGTTTTCTTCTAAAATTGCAAGGTGTTATTTATCAATTATCTTTCAGATTCACAAATATAGAAGACTTAAAAAACCTTGAGGTCGGGTGTGGTGGCTCATGCCTGTAATCCCAGCACTTTGGGAGGCCAAGGTGGGGGTGGATCACTTGAGGTCAGGAGTTCGAGACCAGCCTGGCCAACACGGTGAAACCCTATCTCTATTTAAAACAACAATACAAAAAAATAGCCAGGCATGGTGGCACATGCCTGTAATTCCAGCTACTCAGGAGGCTGAGGCAGGAGAATTGCTTGAACCCAGGAGGCAGAGGTTGCAGTGAGCTGAGGTCATGCCACTGCACCCCAGCCTGGGTGACAGAGCGAGACTCCATCTCAAAAACCAACCAACCAACAAAGAAACAAAAAACTTGAATGAGTTTACTTTAAAAAGGAAAGTTTATATTAATGCCATAAATGGAAAATAATTATTGCTTGCCAGAAGGTAACTGTAGACATAAATACAGACCTACTAAAAGAGAAAATGTTTACTTGCCACCTACAAGGTGGCAGAGGTAGGCAAAATGCACAGTGGAAAACACAGGGCCAGAACTTCCACATTCATACAACCCTGGGAGGTAGGTGGCGTTGACTTTATTTCACACAATGATGCATTTCTTCAATATTGGCTGAACACTTCCTCTGGCTGGGCCCTGAACTAGCCTCTGGAGATACAACAGTGAGCCTAGCAAAGTCTCTACTACCACAGAGTTCACATTCTAGCAAAAGGAATCAGATGATTTACAAAAAAGTAAAACAGCCAAGTGCGGTGGCTCACACGTGTAATCCCAGCACTTTGGGAGGCTGAGGCAGGAGGATCACTTGCACCTAGGAGCTCAAGACCAGCCTGGGCAGCACAGTGAGACTCTGTCTGTACTAAATTTTTAAAAAGTAGCTGGGTGTGGTGGTGTGTGCCTGTAGTCCAAGCTACTTCGGAGGCTGAGTTGGGAGGATCGCTTGAGTCCAGCAATTCAAACCAGCCTGGGTGATACAGTGAGACTCTATCTCTACTAACAATTTAAAAAAGTAGCCAGGCATGATGGCATGTGCCTGTAGTCCCAGCTACTTGGGAGGCTGAGGCGAGAGGATCACTTGAGCCCAGGAGATTGAGGCTGCAATGAGCTATGACTGCACCATTCTACTCCAGCCTGGGTGACAGAGTGAGACCCTGTTTCAATCCATCAGTTTTTAAAATTAAAGTATATTGTATGTCACCTGATGATAAGTGCTATGGAGAATAGAAAGCGGGAAGGGCAGCCAGGCACAGTGGCTCACATCTATATTCCCAAAAATTTGGGAGGCCGAGGCAGGCGGATTGCCTGAGGTCAGGAGTTTGAGACAAGCCTGGCTAATGTTGTGAAACCCTGTCTTTACTAAAAATACAAAAATTAGCCAGGCGTGGTGGCACGTGCCTATAATCCCAGCTACTCAGGAGTCTGAGGCAGGAGAATTGCTTGAACCTGGGAGGCGGAGGTTGCAGTGAGCCGAAAACGTGCCATTGCACTCCAGGCTAAGCAACAGAGGAACACTCTATCTCAAAAAAAAAAAAAAAGGAAGTGGGAAACACTGTAATCTCAGAACTTTGGGAGGCCAAGGTGGGAAGATCACTTGAGCCCAAAAGTTGGAGACCAACCTGGGCAACATCATAGTGAGATGCCATCTCTAAAAAAGAAGAAAGTAGGAAGGGGCAGAAGAGTGTAGGAGCAAGGGGCGGGGCTCCCTCTTCCCTTCACTGCAGTTGGGGGTGGTGGGGTTCAGGGCTCCAAGAGGGCCTCTCTTGGGAGGTGCACCCTGAGAGTAAAATCACCTTTGTAAAAATTATACTAGAGAGAAAATTCTAAACATAACCAATTCTATCTTGCCTTTCACCTCCGAACTGCCCTTGGTCATTCCTGGGCGTGTGCCAAGCTAACTTTGGGAAAATTTAGTTTATTGTTTAAATAATAATAGCCCTTCCCAAAACTAAATCGCCTTTGTAAAACTAATGAAAGGCCACCAGGTGAGGAGGATGAAAGGGGCCTGAATTCTGCTGAAATGTAGGCATAGTTCAACGATCGCCAACCATCATTCCAGAGGCCACTGGATTTGCAACTTCCCCGAGGACTCCAGCAGATCATGATTGTGGATCCTGACTGGCCTTCTGAGATGTCTTTTCAGGCTTTTGCATTTCTGACAACCAGATGGCCCAAGCCACAGCCCTATGATTGCACCCTCCAACCAATCGAGGGCACCCAGACCCTAGCTCCCTGCTCACCAAACTATCCTTGAAAAGCCCTGGCCTCGGCTGGGTGAGGTGGCTCACGCCTGTAATCCCAGCACTTTGGGAGGCAGAGGTGAGAGGATCACTTGGAGCCCAGGAGTTCAATACCAGCCTGGGCAACAAAGTGAGCCCCTCCCCACACACGCCGTCTCTTTAAAAAAAAATGGGGGGGCAGGGTCAGGTGGGGGCTGGGCACAGTGGCTCATGCCTGTAATCCCAGCACTTTGGGAAGCCAAGGTGGGGACATTACTTGGGATCAGGAGTTTGAGACCAGCCTGGCCAACATGGCGAAATCCTGTTTCTACTAAAAATACAAAAAGTAGCCAGGTATGGTGGTGAGCGCCTGTAATCACAGCTACTTGGGAGGCTGAGGCAGGAGAATCACTTGAACCCAGGAGGAGGAGGTTGCAGTGAGCTGAGATCGTGCCACTGCACTCCAATCTGGGCAACAGAGAGAAAAGCCGTTTCAAACAAACAAACAAACAAAAACTCTAGCCTCCACCTTTTTAGGAAGGCTGATTTGAGTAATCATAAAACTCTGGTCTGCTGTCTAGCTGGCTCTACATGTATTAAACTCTGTTTCTGTTTAAAGTCCCCTGTTTTGATAAATTGGCTGTATCTGGGCAGCAGGCAGAATGAACCTGTTGGGCAGTTACAAGGGTATCGGTGTAAAAGGGGCTTCTAGATGGCAGGAACAATGAGTGCAGAGGCCAGGAGACTCAGCACATTTGGGGAAGAACTCAGAGGCCAGTGTGGCCAGAACAGAGTGAACAAGGCAGGAGAGTGGGAGGAGATGGGGTGGGACAGACCTTGAGGCTGCCAGGCCTTGCAGACTGTGGCCTGATGCTGAGGCGGCCAGGAAGCTACTGCAGGGCTTGGGGCAGACCTGACATCCTCTCAACTGGATTTTAAGCGAGTCCTGAGTTGAGAAGGGCTGAGGGAGGCTCAGAAGGTTTCCACAGGGCCTGCAGGTAGAAGGGCTGAGGCTGCCCCTACCCTCCTTGCCTGAGGACAGCCCAGGAGGCGGCTCAGGCCTGGGGCAGCAGAAACAGCCTCTAATTATTGAGAAGAGAGGCAAGCTGTTTTCGCCCTCCCAGGCTGGTGCTGTTAGTGGAACTGATTTAGGGCCACTTTTACCTGTCAGAGCCTCTCAGTCCTGCAGGACTGGCCACCGGTCCTGATGGGAGGAGAGAGGCAGCCACCCTCTGCCAATCTCTGCCTCCATCCACCTGATTTCCATCCAAGAACTTTTCCTTCTAACGAAATGAACCTCCCAACACAGGGCATCTATCACCACCAGCCCAGCAGGCAGGGCTGTCTGAGCAGATGCTCATTCCCCCACACCCCAGGGCTGCCACCGGCCCCCTGAAGAAGGGAGGGCACTCCCTTCCTATTGATCCTACACATATTCCTTATGCTTCTCCTATGGGGTGGGCATCAGGCAAGGGCCAGAGATAGACAGACAAGTGTAATCTGGCCTCGCCACCCTCCTTGACCTCATTTCCACCTTCATCCTAATAGCCACGTGGTCCTTCTGGCTGTTTCTCAAGGTCATTGCCGGCCAGGCGCAGTGGCTCATGACTGTAATCCCAGCACTTTGGGAAGCCAAAGCGGGAGGATCACTTGAGCCTAGGAGTTCGAGGTCACACTGGGAAATATTGCGAGAGCACCCTCTCCCCTTCCCCCGCCCTGTCTCTATAATAAGTAAATAAATAAGGTCATTGCTCTTGCTGTTCCCCCTGCCTGCAATGTTTCCCTCCTCACTCAAGGGTAAGCTTGTTTAGTAGCATCCCCTCTTCCAGGGGCCTCTCCCAACAACCTCTGTCCCTGTCTGCCTCCTCACCCAGTAGCACCTCTCACTCTCTGAAAGCATCTCTGTTCATTTATACATGGCCTCCCTCATCAGGACGCCAGACCCATGAGAGCAGGGACAATGCCAGCTTGCCCACTGCTTATCTCCCAGTTCCGGGCATGTACAAGGAGCTTATAAAGGATTTGCAGAAAGGAGAGAATGAAGAAGAACAGAAGGAAAGGAAGACAAAAATCCCTGGCCTCAAGGAACTTGGAGTAGAGAGGTGGAAACGGAACAATTGCTCCAGGGCAGTGCGGCAGGTGCTATCAAGAGGAGGCACCTGAGGCTGGGTGCGGTGGCTCACTCCTATAATGCCAGCACTTTGGGAGGCTGAGGCGGGTGGATCACCTGAGGTCAGGAGTTCGAGACCAGCCTAGCCAACATGGTGAAACCCTGTCTCTACTTAAAAAAATACAAAAAATTAGCTGGGTGTGGTGGTATGTGCCTGTAATCACAGCTACTCGGGAGGCTGAGGCAGGAGAATCGCTTGAATCCGGGAGGCGGAGGTTGTGGGAAGCCGAGATCACCCTACTGCACTCCTGCCTGGGCAACAAGAGTGAAACTCCATCTCAGAAAAACAAAAAAAAAGAGGAGGCACCTGTGGCACAAGGGCAGTGGGTAGAGTGGAGGGGGCCTGGGATTATTGGCAGGGCTGGGGGGGCTTTGCAGAAGAGAAAACAAGACACAGAATTGTAAAAGAGCTCGCCAGGAAAATGGGGGAGGGAGGGTGGGACAGCGGCCAGAAGAGAACAGTGTGTGTAAAAGGAGATGCCAGGAGACTCCAGGAGCCTGTCTCGGGCTGGGGTGGAGAGTGATCAGAGCCTGTTGGCTGATCCCAGGGGATGGCTAGAGAGTCTTGGCTTCTGACATCCCAGGCGTGCTTAAGAGCAAAGCCTGTCTGTGCTAACGGCAGGTGCTGAAATATCACTGTCAAGTGTAGGGCAGTGCAGTGGGGTTCATGGGCCTCAAACTGGATTTACTCTCACATATTGCAGTCCAGATTTTTGCCATGTGAGATAATGTTCATCTAGGAATTTAAAGGTGACAGTAAATGCTCACTCCCTCTGACCACAG
The DNA here is from genome assembly GCF_001698545.2 of Rhinopithecus bieti. Lineage (NCBI taxonomy): Eukaryota > Metazoa > Chordata > Mammalia > Primates > Cercopithecidae > Rhinopithecus > Rhinopithecus bieti. The sequence continues at coordinate 128,311 of NW_016813570.1, read as the reverse complement.
TCCCCTTCCTGACCATGTGGAACTGTGTTCCTTTCCCTCCTCCTTTCTCACCCCACTTCTTTCCTACCTTCTTCCAGATTTACTAAACTCCTAATCCATGCCAGGGCATGTCCCCAGCCTCATGGAGCTGGTAGTCTAGTGAGGAAGACAGATTTTAATCAAATGACCTACCAAATATATGACATCAGCGCTCAGAAGGTGGGGGAGGCGGGGGCCATGAGTGGCTTTAAAAGGGGGGCAGGTGAAGCTTCACTGCAGGGGACAACAGAACTAAAACCTGAAGGATGAACGGGTTAATTGTGGTGGGGAGGGGAGAGTGGTCAAAGCAAAGTGGAGGCGTGCTAAGGCAGCAGACGCACGTGAGCACAGAGCAGAAGGGGCAAGGAAGGTGCGTGGGACAGACACGGGACTGAGCCGATGGACCACAAACACCACGTGCCCACAGCAGGAGTTCTGCCCTGAGACCCAGACCACATGGTGCTCCTCGAGTGGACAGCGGAAGGTGGAGTAAGAAAGGGGTTGGATGGCAGAGAATGGGTGCCAAGTTGCAGGTGAGAGGCTCCTGTGGGTGCTCAGATGACAGATGTCAGCCACGTGGAGGGTCAGGGAGGAGAGGCTTCCAAGGTGAAGGCACAGGACTTGATAAGAGGCTGGAAAGAAGAGACGAGGGAGAGTGTCTATCAAGGATGATTCCAGGCCTGCATCATTGGAGGGCCTGCATCATTGGAGGGACAGGGCAGCATTCATGGAGCAAAGGCTGGAGGGAGAGCAGGTCTGAGTGTGGCCTGGCGCATGAATGTAATCTGCACTCACCACCCTGCTGACGTCATTCCCACCTTCCCCACCCCCATCTCAATAGCCACTCAGCCCTTCTGGCTGCTTCTCAAGCTCATTGCCCTTGTGTTGACTGCCCTTGCAAGGTCATTGCCTTGCCTTGAGGAGTCTTCCAAGCATCCAGAGGAGCAGTTTCTGGTGTGCAGGTTTGGAGTTTAGGGCTTTGAGGCACAGTTAAGGTCTACTTCTTCCCTGCTGGCCTCTATCCCAGGATGGCTTCTCACCTCCCTCAGCTGTGTTCCTGAAGCATTTTCACACACCCCTTGCTGGAGCATTATCAAAGGCCATGGCTGTGGGCTTTGCATGGCCAGCAGGTGTTGTGCTGCGGGGCCCAGATCGTTCACATGCCCAGCTGCTGGGAGTGCAGACGGCTGGTGGCTTACAGCCGTATCCCTTCCCAGGAAGAAATTCGTCCTTCCCCAGGTTATGCCGGATCTCTGATGTTGGTTGATGCCAAAGGTGCAAAGACCCCAGTTCCTTGTCTCAACTGGGACATCTCTGAAGGGCCACCTGTTTCCACCCAGGATCTGTGGGCTCCCCAAGGCCTGCACTGCACAACTCCTCCTTCTGCCCAAGCCTGCCGCTCTTGCCCCTCACAGGTGTCATCCAAGAGCCCTCCCAATAAACCCCCGCATGTGTATCTCCTGCTCAGAGTCTGTGTCCTGGGAACCCTGAGACAGCACATCGTTCCTCCTTGACCATCAAGCTCCCAGGGCAGGCTGAGCCTTGACATCAAAAGTCACTGATAAATGTACTGTGAACCCAATGGATGATCCTGATGGCCAGGATTTCCTACAGTGGTCCTGAATTCAAACAGGCCAGGCCCAAATCCCCAAAGTCCAATGAACTCCTCAGGTCATAGGCCCCAATTTTAATTCTGAAATATGGTCACTGTGGTGGCCTGTAACATAAGGCCCTCAACTCCTGGGTCTTCCTTCAGTGGCTGAGCAGCCACAAGGGGTGTGGCCGCAACTCTGGGCTGTGAAGCTGGCTTAGGAATGGCAACCAGCTGCCTGGGAAGAAGCCAGGTGTGCAGACGGGAGAGAGATGGTTTTTCACTTGTGCTGCTCTGTTTTCAGGAGGGAGGAGGGGATTGGGAGAGTCTGGTCAGCCCCTAAAGTAGCTCATGTTCTCTGCAAATGCACGTTATTACTTATTTATTTTTGACATGGAGTCTTGCTCTGTCACCCAGGCTGCAGTGTAATGGTGGTGCAATCTCAGTTTACTGCAACCTCCACCTCCCAAGCTCAAGTGAGTTTCCCGCCTCAGCCTCCTGAGTAGCCGGGGCAACAGGCATATGCCACCATGCCCAGCTAATTTTTGCATTTTTTGTAGAGACGGGGTTTCACCATGTTGCCCAGGCTGGTCTTGAACTCCTGAGCTCAGATGATCCACCCACCTTAGCTTCCCAAAGTGCTGGGATTATGGCCCAAATGCATGTTCTTAAGAGTGGAACTGCAGCTCACAAAGTCCATGATTTCTTGGCTTCTTGGTCCTACCTTCCAACCCATAGCCCCTTCCCTGTGCTTTGCTCTAAAACCCAGATCTCTATGGCTTTCTTCATTCAAAACCTGACGGCTGGGCAGAGAAATAGACAGAGGCACTTTGGGAAGCAACATGGCAGTATCCTCTGAGACAAGACACCAAATCCCACAGACCCTTCATCTACTCAGACCCGGCCATTTCCCCTCTGCAATTCAGCCTAGAGAAAGCCACGCAGGTGCCTGAGAAGAATGGACAAAATGCTAGTTGAAAGCAACTCTAATGTCCTCCGGCTGGAGAACAGCTGAATACCAGGGAATCCGATGCAACAGGTTAAAAAATAAAAGAGCAGATAACATCAAGCATAGATCTCCAAGACACATAGCCCAGGGAGAATAGGCAAGTTACAAGTTACAAAAGCAGGTTGCAAAACAGTACATTCAGTGTGACACCATTTCTGGTAAAAAAAAAAAAAAAAAAAAAAAAAAACATTTAAAAATACCACATATATTTTATGGATACACTCAGGTATACAATTGCACAGAGAAAGGCCTGGAAGGATGCATGCCAAGCTCATAGCAACAGCTACTCCAGGACGGGAAGACTGGCCTTAGGGAGGGGTGGGATTAGCAAAATGGATTTTAGCCTTATCTAGAAGGTGACAATGTTTATATTATTTATTAGAGACAGGCTCTCGCTCTGTTGCCCAGGCTAGAGTGCAGCAGTGTGATCATGGCTCACTGCAGCCTTGAACTATTAGGCTCAAACAATCCTCCTGCCTCAGCCTCCTGAGTAGCTGGGACCACAGCATGCACCATCATGACCAGCTAATTATTTTTATTTATTTATTTATTTATTTATTTTTATTTATTTATTTTTTTGAGATGGAGTCTTTCTCATCACCCAGGCTGGAGTGCAGTGGCGTGATCTCGGCTCACTGCAAGCTCCACCTCCCAGGTTCACGCCATTCTCCTGTCTCAGCCTCCCGAGTAGCTGGGACTACAGGCGCCTGCCAACGCGCCCGACTAATTTTTTGTATTTTAGCAGAGACGGGGTTTCACCGTCTTAGCCAGGATGGTCTCGATCTCCTGACCTTGTGATCCACCCGCCTCGGCCTCCCAAAGTGCTGGGATTACAGGCTTGAGCCACCGCGCCCGGCCAATTATTTATTTATTTTTTTGAGACGTTCTCACTCTGTCGCCCAGGCTGGAGCGCGGTGGTGCGATCTCAGCTCACTGCAACCTCTGTCTCCTGGGTTCGAGTGGTTCTCCTGCCTCAGCCTCCCCAGTAGCTGGGACTGCAGGCACAAGCCACCACTCCCAGACAATTTTTATATTTTTAGTAGAGACAGGTTTTCACTATGTTGCCCAGGCTGGTCTTGAACTCCTGACATCAAGTGATCCACCTGCCTCGGCCTCCCAAAGTGCTGGGATTACAGGTGTGAGCCACCGTGACTGGCCTATTTTTATTTTCTGTGGAGATGGGGACTTGCTATGTTGCCCAGGCTGGTGTCAAACTCCTGGGCTCAGGCAAGTAATGCATGAAAACAGCTTGATGCAAAACAGTGTGAGCTACCATTTTTAAAGAAAGCTGTTTTCATGCATTACTTGCATAACTAATGACCTCAGCCCATTCTACCACTGTGTACAAGAAAGAAAAAAGTTGTCAATGGTTCCACACTCCAGACAGACTCAGCTTAACACAGCTTTTCTCCCTGAGCCCAAGATTCCCATCTCCAGCTGCCTTCAGAGGTCTTCCTAGGTTTTAAGCTGAATTCCTGATGTTCCCCCTAAAGCCTGCTCTCACTCTCTCTCCCATCTCAGGAGATGAAGCATCCATCATTCTCACTGCTCAGACCAAAACTTAAAGGTCTTGTCTTTTTTCTCTCTCCCACCCATATCTAATCCAACAACAAGTCCAGCTGCCTCTGTCTTTACAATACCCAGGATCAGGCCGCTTCTCAGCACCCCCACAGCTGCTGCCCCAAATCAAGCCACGTCATCTCTCATGGAGATTCTGCAGCAGCCACCACCTGGTCTTCCTTCTTTTGCCTTCGCCTATGGTCATTCTCCCCACATGACCAGGAGGTGCGTCCTGTGAAAGCCTGCCAGGTCACAGTCCTCCTCTGCTCAAAATGCTCCCCTGGCTCCCACCACCCCCAGAGTAAAAGCCCAGGCCTTACAAATGATGCAAGGCCCTACACGACCTGGCCTTGACCCCTCTATCCTTCCCTCCCACCATCCTCGTTCCTCCTCCATCAGCCACACGGATGCCCCCTGTCCCCATGACTTTGCCCTTGCTGTTCCCTCTGCAGAAATGCTCCTTTTCCAGAGATCTGCGTGGCTTCCTCTCACTTCCTGTAGTCTCTGCTCACATTCTCAGTGAGGCCCTTCTGAGGTCCCTAATTAATGTCACATCCCTCCCCAGTCCTCCCCAGCCCCCTTCCCTATTTCTTCTCTGACACCCTTTATATTTTGCTTATTTATTTGCTTAGTGTCTGCCTGCAGCCACTGGCACATAAACTCTACAGGGGCATGGATTTGTGTCTATTTTGTTCACTGCTGAATCTCCAGGGCCTAGGACAATGTTTGGCACATAGCAGGTGCTTGATAAATATTTGCCAAATAAATGAAAGAATGAGTACACAAAGTTTCCTCTATAATAGGGCCCCAGTCTACATGACCAGCCTTGGTGATGCTCATTTGCTCCCAATACCTATTATTTTCTTTGCCTCTATCACAATGAACAACTTGCTGGTCCCCCACACTCCTGTATATGCTCCTGTGTTCACATCTGGTTTTGTGTGTGTGTATGTTTGAGACAGTCTCACTCTATTCCCTGGATGGAGTGCAGGTGTCATCTCAGCTCACTGCAGCCTCGACCTCCCAGGCTTAAGTGATCCTCCCACCTTAGCCTCCCGAGTAGTTGTGACTACAGGTGCATGCCACCACATGCAGCTAACTTTTTATGTACTTTTGTAGAGACAGGGCTTTACCTTTTTGCCCAGGCTGATCTCGAACTCCTGGTCTCATGCAATCTGCCTGCTTAGGCCTCCCAAAGTGCTAGGATTACAGGTGTCAGCCACCATGCCTGGCCCACATCTGCTCTTATCTGCTGGGCCTTACCCCAATCCTGCCATCATCTATTCAGGCCTCAATGCCAATTCCTCCTGAGACCCTGGCCAGTCTCCTTCCCACTGCGTGTCCTGTTAGCTGAGTAAAGACTTCCTCCTCTGGACTCCCGTTCTTTCCCCATTGTTTCAGAGTTCATAAACTGCTACCATTCAGAGAACTGATTGCTCTGTGCTGAGTAATTGATTTGTGCGGAGTGGTTTGCATGTTTTATCTCATTGACCCATCATAGCAACTGATAAACTGGCTATTATGATTATCTCTATTTTACTGCTAAGGAAACGGAGGCATACAGAGTCATCCAATGAGAAGTCACAAAGCTAGAATTTAAACCTAGCCTTGGACAGGAACAGTCTCGCACCTGTAATCCCAGCACTCTGGAAGGCTAAGGTGGAAGGACTGCTTGAGGCCAGGCATTCAAGACCAGCCTGGGCAAGACAGTAAGACCCTGTCTCTACAAAAACAAAATAAACTAAAAAACACCTAGCTTTATTGAACTCCAATGTCTCTGCTTGTCACCTTTAGTGTCAGGTTCCACCATGAAATTGTGAGATCTGAGACTTCAGCCAGGGCCGGGGTGACTTTCAAGTCACCAAAAAAAAAAAAAAATAAGTAAACTGACCAGGACTCTCAGAGCCCCTAATGGGGACTGGACCATGGTAGATGACACAAGGTGGGTCCCTGGGCTCTCTGGCCTGAGTCACCGGCCAGACGTGAGTCACAGACACCACAACCAAAGCCATCCTGGGACAGTGTGGCCCAGCGTAAGGAGCAGAGCATTAACAACATGAGCTTCAGCATCAGACAGACCTGGAACAAGCCCTGGTTGTTGTTGTTGTTGTTTTTAAGATAGGGTCTCACTCTTGTCATCCACACTAGAGTGCAATGGCATGAACACACCTCACTGCAGCCTTGGCTTCCTGGGCTCAAGTGATCCTCCCACTTCAGCCTCCCAAGTAGTTGAGACTACAGGCACACACCACCATGCCCGGTTAATTTTTAATTTTTTTTTGTACAGACAAGGTCTTGACATGTTGCCCAGGCTGGTCTTGAACAAGCCCTGGTTTTTTTTTTTAGCTGTGTGACTTAGGGCCTCACTTTTATTTGTAAAATGTGCAGCTGGATTCTGGATGTCACTGTCCCATCAGCCACGAGGTCACATGCCTATAATCCCAGCTACTTGGGAGGCTGAGGCAGAAGAATTGCTTGAACCCAGGAGGTGGAGGTTGCAGTGAGCCGAGATCGTGCCATTGCACTCCAGCCTGGGCAACAACAAAACTCCATCTCAGAAAAAAAAAAAGGACAGGGGAGGTTTAGGGCAGATCTGGCTACTCTCTTTAAGTGGGTAAGTGAACTTAGGAGTCATTGGTGGGAACTATTTTCTGCCAGGTGAACTGAGAAAGAAAGTAAATTTGTACCAATTGAGAAGGACACAGAAGCAGAGATGTAGACAGATAAGAGCTACAGAGAGAGGACATCCCAGGACCCTGGAGAGCTCCATCTGTTCTTCACATCCAGATGATTCTGTGAAGCTCCACTGCTTCAGAGCCTGTGAGAAAGTACTGAAGTTCCCCTTCTGCTCAACTAGACTAAGTTTATTTTTTTAACCAAGTCCTAAGTAATACAAATACTTACCTTGTAGAGCTGCTGTAAGAAATAAAAATAATAGGCCGGGTGCGGTGCCTCACACCTGTAATCCCAACACTTTGGAAGGCCAAGGCAGGTGGATCACCTGAGGTCGGGAGTTCGAGACCAGCCTGGCCAACATGGTGAAACTCATCCCTACTAAAAATACAAAATTAGCCGGGCGTGATGGTGCCTCTATCACAATGAACAACATGCTGGTCCCCCACACTCCTGTATATGCTCCTGTGTCCACACCTGTGTGTGTGTGTGTATGTGAGTTTGAGACAGGTTCTCACTCTATTGCCCTGGAATGGAGTGCAGTGGCGTGATCTCAGCTCTCTGCAGTCTCGACATCCTGGGCTCAAGTGATCTTCCCACCTCAGCTTCCTGAGTAGCTGGGACTACAGGAGCGTACCACCACATGCAGCTAATTTTTTTGTACTTTTCTAGAGACAGGGCTTTACCATGTATGCTTGTAATCCCAGCTACTTGGGAGGCTGAGGCAGGAGAATTGCTAGAACCCAGGAGGCAGAGGTTGCAGTGAGCCAAGATCAGGCCATTGCACTCCAGCCTGGGCAACAAAAGCACACACACACACACACAAAAAGTAATATATGCAAAGCCCTTACCTCAGTACCTGGCCCATGGTAAATAACATGGAATACATGGTTGCTAATATTATAATCAAGCCACAAGGACATACTATTACAGGAACTAGACAAATTAATCATCGTGCCCAGTCATCTAAATTACTCTTCCCTGGAAGGGTGGCATGCTGTGGGGTTCTGTCCTTGGTCCTCTCCCAGGCCATAATTTTATCAATGGCTGGATCTGGCTGTTCGAAGCTGTTTATTATGTTGGCGGATGACATTCAGATGGGAGGCACACAGAATAAACTGGATGATGGAATCTGGGTTCAGATCAATTTCTTCAGATTAGAGATGGAGCAAGAGTAGCTTGATAAAATGCATCATGGCCAAGGTAAAGGTCCTGTACAAGGGGAGGCACTGCGAGAGAAGGGTGGCTTGAGAAAAGTTCAGGAGGCAAAAGACAGGGCTTTTAGCTGATGTGCTCAGTATGAGCTAACATTATGGTATGGCTATCAAAACCACCACTACCATGGCACGAAATGAGTGTGTGAGAAATATTTGCTCAGACTAAGACAGATGAAGGGCACTAACATATTTTAGCAGCGAAGACGTGCCAGGCCCCATGCTGAATACCTGACATTTGCTATTTCCATTACACTCTCATTAATCCTAGGAGGTAGGTATTATTATCATTCCCCCCATTTGACAGGTGAGAATGCTGAGGCTTAGAGAGGTGAAGTGACTTGACCAAGGTAGCAGAGAGCAGATATGGTATTTGAACCCAGTTTTCATTAGAAAGTGTAACTCTGGCCAGCATGGCGGCTCACGCCTGTAATCCCAGCTTTGGTTGGGAGGCTGAGGTGGGTGGATCATGAGGTCAAGAGATCAAGACCATCCTGGCCAACATGGTGAAATCCCATCTCTACCAAAAATACAAAAATTAGCTGGGCATGGTGGTGTGCGCCTCTAATCCCAGGTACTTGCGAGGCTGAGGCAGGAGAATTGCTTGAACCCGGGAGGCGGAGGCTGCAGTGAGCCAAGATTGCACCATTGCACTCCAGACTGGCAACAGAGCGAGACTCCGTCTCACAAAAAAAAAAAAAAAAAAAAAAAGGGCAACTCCATTCCTTTTTTTTATACTGATCATTTCAAAATTGGAACATCTCATTTGGTTCTTAGTGTATTTTAGAGAAAGATGAACTTTTCCAGATGAAGGTGACCAGGCAGGTGAAAACTCACACAGAAAGTCTCTTTGAGAATGAATCAAGTTTGGAAAACCAACAGCAAATCCATATATCAATCTCTCCTACCCGAGTCCACAGAAATGACACCATTTAAAGTCTATGGCAGCATATGCTTATTTCCCAGCACTTTGGGAGGCCATAAAAGCGGTGCCACTAAAAAAAAAGATTTTTAACCTTTTAATTAAAGATGTTGAGAAATCCCTGAGAAATGAATTGCAGACAGAATTGAATTAATGAACAAAATACAGGCCAAACAGAAGCTAGGAAGGACAGCTGCAAAAGGTGAAGGTGGGCCTGGGCTGCTCCAAACCTAGAGGCAGCACATTCTCCAGGGAGAGGAGAAAGCCCCAGGCCAAGGGTCAAAGAGATTGACGGAGAGCTCCCGTGGGGATACCAGGAGGCAGCTTGTCAATCCCACCAGCCTTCAGGAACTGTGACTATGGGTCTTCGGGACAGAAAGGCAGGACATAGCCAGAAAGAAAAAAGAGACCCTGTGCTCACAAGACCAAGAATTACATCATACTTCTTGCAGCAAGTTCTGACCCTCTGCCCGTAAGTATTGGCAGCAATCTATAGCATCTACAGAGAAGGAAATGGGAAATCAGTGGCTCGTGCCTGTAATCCTAGCACTTGGGAGGCCGAGGCAGGAAGAATGCTTGAGGCCAGGAGTTCAGACCAACCTGGGCAACACGTGAGACACCTTCTCTATAAACAAACAAACAAAAAAAAAAAAGAAAGAAAAAGAAAATATGAAACAGGAAATCATACTACAAAGAAGAGCACATATCCACAAATCACAAAACATTCCAGGAAAACCAACATCCATGAAAGACAGGGACTTATTTAATAAATAGAAGAAATAACAATCAAACAGATAATAATGCAAGCAGAGACACTTAAAATATATTTAATATTATCAGAAGGATAAAAGAGGAAGGACATTGCATATATCAAACAAGAACAGCCTACTACAGAAAAAGAATTAAAAAATTACATTGATGGTAACTTGGGAAACACACACACAAAAAATCACAAATAAAAGATTTAGTCATCAAAATAAATCATTTGTGACCATCCTGGCCAACATGGTGAAACCATGTCTCTACTAAAAATACAAAATTAGCCAGGCATGGCGGTGGGTGCCTGTAATTCCAGCTACTTGGGAGGCTGAGGCAGGAGGGAGGCAAAGGTTGCAGTGAGTGGAGATCATGCCACTACACTCCAGCCTGGGCCACAGAGCGAGACTCTGTCTCAAAATAAATAAATAAAATAAATAAATAAATAAATAAATAAATAAATAAATAAATAAATAAAAAATAAAAGAA